>NC_143557.1:79725892-80027857 GCF_054136105.1 Typopeltis vanoorti
TGAGCCACTCGTGAATGGTTGTAGGTGGGATCAGTGGTGCACTCAGGATTTAATCTTGGGGGGGGGGGGGCGAGTTGAGTAGACGATTTGAGAATAGACACTACGCATCGCATACGACCTATGACTGAGCATCTGCAGTGATCGCCAATACATGAAACCAGTGATCTCCTCTGGCCCGGCTCGGGCAAACGAAGTAGCGCTCGATCTGCCCGAGCACTACCTCATTCGCCTTGCGTTCACAGCGGCCGTGATTCCCGAGAGCTATAGGTTATTCCCACCTTATGTGTCCGATAATTCATAAGTAGTATAGCAATAGAAGACATGACAACATAAATAAAATTAATTAATTTTAATTAAGAAAAGATTTTTGGAAAATTTTTCTAGTGATTTTTTCCTTTTTCTTTTTTTTTTTTTTTTTGGATCCCCCCCCCCCCCTGGGTGCGCCACTGGGTGGAATTTCCATAAGAAATTGATGCATTTAGATCATTAATGTAATGAATGGAAAAGAAAGTTATTCTAGAAAATTAACATTGCTTTTGTGTGATGTCATGATAGCACGTTCTAGAGGAGAAAGAGAGGTAGTACAGAAACGTAGAAGATAACCAATAATCTAGATAGGATCCAGAAGGCACATCTACTATTTGTCCAAAAGTTTCTGCTCTTGTCCGTTCAAAATCAGCTTAGTATTTTTCCCCTGTTGTCAACGTCGACATAGGCTGAAAGCAAAGTTAGAGTTTAATTTTATTCTCAGCTATTTATGACTTGCAGCATTTTTTTTACTTGGATTATCTTTTCACAAGTTTTCACCTAGGCTTGCATAATAAAACATGGATTAGAAACATCGAAGCACCATGAATTTGTACAAGAATCCACTCGATAACTTTATCAAAGCAAGTGTTAATTTTCCCCTAACAATAGTTAGGGAAAAAATATGAAGATAATCATAGTTTTCACCGACATAATACTTAGGCGAGGAAACGTGAATCAAATTATATTTTAGTATCTGGCATTAGAGGATTCATAGCAGCTTAAATCGAGCTTATCATCCCTGGAAATTGAAATATTGAAATAGAAGGTAAATTTCTTCCTTTCATTAACACAAAACAATTTGTCTGGCAAGTGATTCAACGTGTAAGTGGGCACAATGAATTTAAGCGCCTCCTTAGCGCAATTGGAAGAACGACGGTACCGTGCGCCCTTCGATTAGAAAAGGCCTAAGTTCGATTCTCGTCATGACGAGAGGAATCTTTATATGGAAGCTTTTCAGTCGAAGGTGAGTTAGCCGATCTCATACGGACGGAGGTAGCAGGGATTTTTCTCCCGGAAACTCGAGTTTTTCATCCCACAGACAAATCGGCCCTTCAGAACACACGCAATTTACAGACAAAAAATACTAGCTGTCGTGGTGGTTGTGGCCAGTAGATGGCGTTGGTAGTGGTTCGTAGTAGAGGTTCTCTGTAGTAGTGGAGATGGAGAGTTGTACAGTAGGTGTCACGAATAATAATAATAATAATAATCTCTCCAACAGGAAATCAGAATAGAGAAAATTTTTTGAATATTTAGCTAAATTATCATTTTTTTATTGAGTTAATGAGGAACCTGATAGCCACGGAGAAACTTTCAGAGTGCTAGGTCTACAGAATAAAGTTTTATATGTTTTATCCAATCAAAGAATGTTTTATATGTGTGATCCTAGTCAAATACAAAAACTTTTTTTCTAGGCTTTTTCTTCAGAAGATTCCAGAATTAGTTAAAGTTCAATTAGCGTCACCGATATTGGACTATAGTGCAGATGCATGCAAACAGAGATAAATACTAGTCAAATAAAGAATATCACCTTACAATTTCAAAAGAAAAAAAACCTAATGTTTTATCTATCTGCAAAATGAATTCAGAGCAAGATCTCAAATGAAGCATATAACTATAAGAGAAATGCTGAGGAAATGCCTCAGCCATTATTCGTTCAGTGATTACAACACAGTAACAATATAATGTGGAAAAGCAGATATACTTTAGCAATATCTCAGACGAAAGGTACTTAATCTAACCAAGTTCTCTCTGGGAAACTACTAAATATATCTAGGTGCAATAAAGGCAAAAAAACCGCAATTATCTTTAAACATTTTATTAAACATTATTTGTTGTCCCAAGATTTTAAGTTCGAATTTCATATTAAAATAATAATTCGACGAAGTAAATGTATTATTTATAAATTATACACAAATACTGCTAAATTCCATAACAAGTGGGCCCTAAGGCTGCTAGATGGAGTACAGTCCCTCTGAGTTAGATTACTTCCCGTTTTTGGGCATGTCCCCTTTTCCAATAAATTACTCTGGCATCTTTGAAACAGCTATTGCAGCACAACGTATATATCAAAAAAAAAAAAAAAAAAATCAGCTAACGCCTATTTGTTTCCATATAGGGAGTAGACGTTAACTAACAACATTATATATATATATATATATATATATATATATATATATATATATATATATATATATATATATATATATATATATATATATATATTGATTTTCCTTAATTTTCCCATTGGGAGGTGTATTGCCTTGAATGAATTTTTTCTTCTGCAAACCGGTTTTTTTCTCAAGAATTTTTTCGTCTAGTCTGGTTAAAAGATCGGAAAAATATTTTCCGGTTATTGTTTTACCCTTTTCAAGATAATTAATAAACAAAATGCCTTTAGCATCCCAAAACACTGACGCCATGACCTTTTCTGCTGATGGAACCGACTTTGTATTCTTTGAGCTGAACAACCGGTTTCTATCCACTGTTTTGACTGCTGTTTGAATTCAGGTATGTACTGGTGAATCCAAGTCTCATCCATTGTAATAAATCACGCACAAAATCAGTTTTATTCTTGTTAAAACGCTTCAAGTACTGTTCAGAGATTTTCATGCGAGTGCGTTTTTGAACTGCTGTGAACAAGTGTGGCACCCATCTTGCGCAAAGCTTTTTCATGCAAAATATATCCTACACGATCTTTTGAAATGCTTATAGTCTCAGCAATTCCACGTACTTGGAATCGCCGGTCATCCAATACCATATCGTGCCCTCAGGAACAGCGCTACTATTTAGGCAACTAGGCAACCGCCTAGGGCGCAAGCCATGAAGGGGTGCAAAACTTCAAGGTATGCTTTATTCATACTTTACTAAAATATCAAAATTAAATAGTAGTGATATATGATTTAGGAATCGATTCTTTTTCCTTATCCCTCACACATCACACTATTTTACTATTTAACTTTTGGTTCTTTGTGTGTGTGTGTGTGTGTGTGTGTGTGTGTGTGTGTGTGTGTGTGTGTGTGTGTGTGTGTGTGTGTGTGTGTGTGTGTGTGTGTGTGTGTGTGTGTGTGTGTGTGTGTGTGTGTGTGTGTGTGTGCGTGCGTGCGTGCGTGCGTGCGTGCTCTGAAAATCAAACATTTATTATACACATATATATAATATATTCATATATATAGACGGCACGAATAAATACTGCCGTGTATATATACGGGAAGAAAAACCGAGTTTCCGGGAGAAAGAACCCATTTGCCCGTGTCAGAGATCGAATAACTCCGGAACTGGTCGAAGATAGACTTAGAAAAAGTTCCTCTAGTCAGCGACTCGACTTAATTTAAGTCTGTCTTCAGGCAGACATGCGCAGAGGATGCAAGCGTCACTTCCGCTGAGATATATGTCAGTTAATACCTTTTATTCCTCTATAGGGAGTATGTTAGGCCATTAAGCCCGTATATAACTTTTCTGGAGACTCAGGGAGGGTTAAACCTCCACTGGTAACCAACCAGAGATAGCTGACCCAAGACTAATACTGATTTTATATAAGCTGCAGTCGGTGAAGGCATAGCGAATAGTGCCGCCACCTTGTTCCCTAACCATAACACACACACACACACACACACACACACACACACACACACACACACACACACACACACACACACACACACACACACACACACACACACACACACACACACACACACACACATTGTTAACAGAGCAGACATGAAATGGACGATATTAGCAGTTTTACACTCTAGAATGTCTGTTAAATCACCCTTGTCAGTTGATATTGAGCAGTGGGATATGCAACCAAGTGTTAAAGCAAGCAAATGACTAATGCGCCTTTATGCATTTCATGCAGTACTTTAACATAATGTGCGTTTTAACCTTCACTGTTGAATAGTATAGGCAGATTCGCGTTGAAGATTGGTATTAGATATTAAACGGTGAGGTGAGGCAAAGATTGATACCATGGAAGTAGACTATGAACTCGTTAATGATATGCCATTTACTGCATATCTAATGAGCTAATGGCAAAGATGATTTGTCTTTGTAATGAAGTGGAAATAAAAAAAATGCAATAAGTAAATATTACACCGCATAATTATCATTTTATGTGTATATAATTAATGCAGTCCTAGTTGGCCAAGTGGTTAGCTTATCTCCTCTCCAACCAACAAGCTGTGATTTGAAGGCCACCATAGACATGTATCTTTGCCATTGTGTTTGGGTGGGAGATAAATTTCATCTCCTAGTATGAGACCGCAATTTCTCTTCGTTTATTTAATTGAGGTGGCTTGAAATAGTTCGATTTTTATTCTCTAGAAGAGAATTTCATGATTATTTAAAATTATTTTAAAATATTCAAAATTAGTTTCATGGGAACTGAATTCTTTGCTTTCATCTTTTTTTGAAAGACTTACAAAAAATCTTGTTATCACTGGTGATATGTATGTTATTCATCTGTGTGATTTGTGTGATTCAGGCTCAGTTGCTGATGACGACATATTCTTTGTTTCTTCATTCTTAATTCGAATTCTTCCAATTTCCTGAGAGCCTGTGTAGCTCAGAAGTGGCATTTGTACTCCACGGCGCTTGACCGCACGAAGAATGACTTATAAGTTCGAGTCCAGTCGCCAACTGGAGGAACATTTTCTAGGCCTTTTTTCGACCGGTTCCCGAGTTTCGATCTCTGGCACGGAAAAGCGGGTTTTTTTCTTTAGGAAACTCGGGTCTTTCGTCCAGTAAACTCAAGAAAATCGGCCGTCGAACCCACTATTTTCAGTCATTAAAAATATTGTGTTAGGGTTAGGGACCATGAGATGGCTGCACTTGTTAGCTGCCTTCTTCACTGCGTACCAATTAATTACTGATAGTCTTTGGCCAGCCATCTCTGATTGGCTACCAGTGGAGATTGAACTGCATGTGCTCTCAGTCTCCGAAAGTTAAATAGGGCAAAAACGGCTTCGCCTACTCTTATACGGGAACAAAAAAGACGTTAGCTGATTTTTTTATTCCAATTTCTTATCCAGATTGTGTTTCTAGTGCATCTATAATAATAATTATTATTATTACATGACACCTCCATGGAGTCCAATGACTCATGAAGGGATGGCACTCTTACTCTACAACTCTCTGCCTCCACCACTCAATTCACCAACCAACTACAACGAACCGCAACTGTAATCATCATCCACATCAATGCCATTTACCGCCCACCACCACTAGTATTTTCACAGAAAATCGCAAACATCCGTGCCCACGGCAGGCTTCCAACCCGCAGCCTTTTGGCTGGAAAGCGAATACGCTAACCACTCGGCCAACCACGTCGGCATCATTATTATGATGATTTTGTCATTTAGTGCTTTCCTTCAGTTTTTCTACTTATTTCAATCTCATGTCTAGATTTTAATTCCAGACATTTTATCATTATTATTTTGCCTTTTAACACTTCCTTCAGTTTTTCTGGCTATTTCCCTTGGAGATTTATCTGCAGTGTACCTGGACATCTTGTGCTTTTGGATTTTCTCCTCTGTTTTTTCCAGTACATTCGATCAAAAGAGTAAACTAGAAAAGAGTAGAATTTTCCTGATCCTCTCTCTGTCACGACTTCTCCATTTTCTATCATTTCGGCTTATATTTGTGATTTTGTTGTTGTTTCCATATCTTGCTTATCATCATCCAGTTCTTCCATTTCACGGGCTCTTCCACTTTTCTCCTTTTTTTCCACTTTTCTACTGGATATATATAATCAGAAGATTATATATATCCAGTGCAATTATCAGTCATTTGGCTGATGCAGAGGAAATTCTTGCATTTTGGCTCTACATTGCCTTCTTAGGTGAACGATTTTCTAACACTGGAGGCATGATGGTGGTCTTCCTGGAATCACGATAATTTCCGTTATCTTTTTTACACGGATAATATATGAAATTTCTTCAATTTTTTACCTCTTTGTTTAATTCTAAACTTACCTTCTTCTCATTGCTGAGGACATGTTCCAAACATTATTTTTTATCATAGCAATATTGTCTAAGAACTCGATTTTACCATACTTTTCAAAATGCATTGCAACTAATCTATTTGGGATATGCGGTGGCATCCAATGTACATTAATTTATACTTTCCTGGAAGAGCTTATACTGATTATTTCCTACGTTCCGTCTTCACGTTAATGTTACCAAGAGTTAACAGCCGATTGTTTGAAAATTAAGAGAAAAACATAGTTATTCTTCAAATGACCAAGGTGCTATACGTCACTTCCTTTCATTTCTTTTTCCAAACTTTTAAGTATTTCTTCCTCTGGAGAGGGACCAAACTTCGGATTACATTTCAAAATCACTTTTTTCTTTCTTTCTTTTTTTTTATCATTCTGTTTCCAACAGTAAGTTTAACAATTTTAAAAGGTCTAAAGAACTTATTTCAAAATTTACCAATTTTGTGCCGTTAACCGTTGATGTTTATAGTTTACGGTTATCAGTTTCGTTTCTTATATATTGTATTAGGAAATAAATAAGACATGGAATTTGTAGATCATCCTTCTCTGTTGAAAGCGAATGCATTCGTAACCTTGGACTTTCATCGCCACCTATCAGCTTAGAGGTCGAGTGAAAAGCCACAGGAATACACAGGCACTGTGATAATTCTTTTACATAAACGGTTAAATTCGCATTTAATTTTTTTGTTTCATTTTCGATATTAAAATATTGCATTTTATTTATTAACTTTTTTTTTTATTTCAGTAAAAACGTTTAATTATTTTTATATAAATGCAGCTCATAATATGTAATGGTTTATGTGGTTACCGCAACCCATTTTCTTATGATGTCGTTCTACTCGTCACCTGTGAATGACATTATAATTTTTGTTAATTATAATTATTATTAAGAGATACCTCCATGGAGTCAAAGACTCATCGAGGGAAGCCACATACTACATGCAACAGCTATCATCCTTATTCTTGAATTCATTCACACTGCTTGTACACACACACAATATCCAATGGAATCCACTCCGAACACGCACAGAGATCGGCTTCTTCGCTGCACTGATTCTCAACTTCCAAGGATGCTTTCTCGTTCTTTCTCAACTCTCCATACAACGAAAAATTCCATCTTCTGAAATCCCGTATGACCATTTCAGAAGTTTGTAAGTTACTGCAGTCTATAAATTCATGGTAATCCACTCAAGTGGAAAAAAGGACCGAAAGATTGGCAAGAAGGCTGTGATGCTAAACTCGATCAAATGCTTTTGAAAACATCAAGAACGGTCATGTGAGTTTCACTAAACATTTCTATGGCTTGTGTTCAAAGGTGCATTAGATAAGCTAGATCTGTTATGGAGCGAGTGTAGAAGAATCCTTATTAACCATATCTAATTAACTGATTTGTCTCCAGAGAAGTAGTGTTGATTGCTAGTAATTTTTTCCATTACTTTCCAGAAATTCTGAAGAGAGAGAGAGAGAGGGGGTTGGGACATGAAGATAATTTGGCAAGAAGGTCAAAATGGAACTGATGATAAACTTTACCTCCTTTCTTCTGAAGAATAGGTTGGTTGAAAGCTCTCTTGCATGCTGTTGGGCAGATGCCAGACTGGAGTTCAACAGCAGTGTTTCTCAAACGGTGTGTCGAGAGAAAGTCAGAAGTAAGCAGCCAAATTTTGATAGTAATTTAAAAATGCGCTGTAATTTTGTCCAAATTACAGCGCATTTTTGCCTATTATTATTATTATTATTATTATTATTATTATTATTATTATTATTATTATTATTATTATTATTATTCAGAGATACCTCCAGAGAGTCAGGGACTCACCAAGAGAGTTCGCATACTACCGAACTAGCTGTCATACTGCACACACCACATCCAATGGAAAACCATTCCAATCATGCACCATTCTATGAAAGATAAATCTATCCCTCCCCCTCTGATTGAGAGCATTCATTTTCAACTTTCAAGAATGTCGTCACTTCCTTTCCCCACCTTCCATAACATGAAAAATTCCTTGAATTGAAATCGTGTATGACCCTTTCAGAAGTTTATGTCTCAATCATATCACCCCTCTTCCTCCTCTTTGCTAGTGTCTGCAGTCTACAAATTCTTAATCTGTCTTCATAATCAGTATTTCATAATTCTGATATCATTTTTAACGCTTTCCTTTGCTCTCTCTCTCTCTCTCTCTCTCTTTCTCTCTGTCTCTCTCTCTCTCTCTCTCTCTCTCTCTCCACTGTATCAGAATTACAACGGAAACCAGGAGTTTCTGGTGTGATTCTAATAAAAGATCAGAGGAAGCATAGCAAAAATGAGTTGTCGAATAGCAAGAAGAGAATTGGTTGTCTAAACAAGCAATGCAGATGAAGATTGATGCCACTAATATGCCAATATGGCCATTGTCCCTTCAAGATGAGAGAGGGAATGGGAATTGGGGTTAGAGGACAAGGGAGTAGAAGATTTGTTTGTCATTTCGACAGAAGACAAGTTTAGTGCATGTGATTCTAATTATTTTTATTTTTTTTCAGTCGTTACAGGTTCATGTGTAAGTTGAGCCACTAAGTGCATGCTGCATTTTTCGCTTGGACTGCTGGCACATTTGTTGAAGAGCCCAAGTTCAGATATGGGTAGGGGATTTTGAGTGGTATCAGAATAAAATCACTTATCCCAGCAAGAATAATTTTAGATTAATTAAGAATAATTTATTCTTCTATTTTTGCCACTGATGCTTCCAGGCCATTATTATTATTATTTTAAATCAAATTAGCTATAGCTCCAAATTGCTGAATTTGATTCTTGTTTATGTGATTTTTTGTGATCAAAAAGACTCTTACAATAAGTTCTGAAAGATAATGTATACTCCTCTTAATCCATATTTCTTATAATTTAATCAGTGTTGGATGAATGTAGAGCTGGCTACCAGCATTCTTTTAAAAATTAAAAATTAATCATACCTGTCTGCTGTAATATCCTGTAACAGTTAGAACTAAAATATCTCTATATCACTCTTTTTAAAAATAAAGACTTAGATGATATATGTTAACTACACTATGTTTGACGATTCTTTTTTTTTTTTTTTTTTTTAAGATTACACAGTGGTCAGCAATTCATAGTGAAGAATTTAGGGAGACACAACACAGGTGTTAAAATAATTGCTTCGCTTAACATTAAGAAAGTAACATTCGAGGTTTCGACCTCTGTATTGAGATCACCATCAGAAAACACATCTATACTGGATACAAGCTACATGACAATGCACTAAACGAGTAAGTTAAATTTTGTTTGCTAAATGTTTGTTAATCATTTACCCTAGTCTGAACCCTGATGGAAAAAAATTATAATAAAAAAGTGTTTGAATACCTAGTTGTGGTGTTTTAATTACATTTCTAGTACCGAGTGGGACCACCTTTGGCTTGAACGGCAGCAACTACCCTTCGGGATATCCTTTCAACTAATTTCTAATACGTCGCAACAGGAATATTCTTCAATTCCGGCGCAAAGTTACACTGCTGATGCAGATGACCACCTCTGGTCTGATGAGCAAATTTGGCGTTCTAATTCGTCCTAAAGATGTTCGATGGGATTGAGGTCTGGACTTTCAGCCGGCCAGTCCAACACTTCAACGTTGTTTTGTAGAAACCAGTCTTGGACACGCGGTGCAGTATTGCAAGGAGCATTGTTGAGCATTGACATGCAACGGTTACTGCCGAAGGCTACTTCCACAGCGTCGAAAGCATGACGTTGTCCACATAGCAATGAGACGTAATCGTTTTGGGCATGTCCACTAATGGACCAAGTCCCCATCCAACTGAAACACCCCATATCATTATCATTACCGAGCGTCCACCAAACTTGACGGTTGGAAATGATGCAGTCCTGCCAGAACTGTTTCCTGGTTAATCTCCAGATCCAAACATCAGAGTTGAAACATTTGGAAGCGTGATTCGTGTCTCCAGGGGAACCCTTTGCAGTCATATACGGTCCAGGAACAGTGTGATAGACACCAGTTGCAAGTCTGATGACGTGCGGGATGGTCAAATATTCCGAGACACAGCTCGTCGATTTCAATCAGTGAGTGTCGGCGGCCTTCCAGGGCGTTTTCCTGCTGTGGTAGCGCCATCAACTTTCCATCTACGAATGACATAAGCAACTATGGATTTCGGTATACATACTGAGACAGATAGCAATGTCACGGACAAAAAGACCACTGATGTGACACCCAACTACTGTCCCACTTTGGGAGTCTGTCAGTTCAACCGAACATGGCATTTTGACATCAAGTACAGTGCAAAACATGCAGTACATCCCACCTTTTATTACCAGACTTATGCAGACACTCCTTGAATATTTACATGTGATAGGATCCGAAATTTACATGGCATGTAAGTTATCCAAATCCTTTTATCAACATAGTGTAGATATTCAACTTCTACCGCGAATCAGAATCAAATAAATGTTCCTGTGTAGCTTTAATTATGAGCTAACCTATTGACAGCTATCCTATCCTTCTCATCCGTCCCTTAGAACGGGTTGAGTTGCCCCTAATGAAGAGCTTACGAGGAATTAATGCAGCCGGCTCGTTACTCCTCTGCTGAATCCCCTAAGGGAATCCTGTGTGTGTTCATGGAGCCGGTTTGCCTATTCTGGGGGAACGAAAATCCCCAGTTTCCGAGTGAAAAAACCCTTACCTCCATATGAGAGGTAGGGGTTTTTACTTACCTGCTTACTCATCTTTTTCGAAAGAGATCAGATAAAGGTTCCTCATGTCACGGACGGGAATCGAACCCAGTCTTTTCGACCAAATGGCTTTGTCTATACTGACTGAGCTACGGAGGCTCTTCTATTGACAACAATACTCGAAATTAAGTGAAGAGGTACTTGATACTCTCTTCTTATATTCTACTATGTTGTGAAGTGCTTGTATGCAATCGAATGCAGTATTCGATTAGTGGAACGAGTGACATACGATAATGCATCATAGATATTCATTACAACTTCAATGCCAAAGTACTGTAAACAAATTTTTACAACCACTGCTTGTTTCATTTTTGTTTCTCAGTTAGCGTTTAAAGAATGTCTAAATGTTGCAATTTAGGCAAAGTGTTATTATAAATATTTTAAAAAAATATTGTATAATTTCGAGGGAAACATTTTTATTGTATTCAATCGTCTCCGTAGCGCAACTAGAATACTGATGGCACAGTGCGAGAGGAATCTTTGTAAGAACTTTTTGAATTGAGTCAGCCAATCTTATGCGGAGGTTGACTTCAATATCAAAAGCAAAGCTTTTGATATTGAAGTCAAACCTGCCAGAGATCGCGCACAGTTAGTAGCCAAAAATATTATTATTGGACAATAGATAGCGTAGTGTTTAGATGAACGATTGAGTAGTATAGATGGTAGCCTATGTAGTGTAGAGTACCTTCCTACGATCTCTTTGGACTCCGTGGAGGTGTCACATAATGATAGCAATATGTGGGAACAACGTTCATTCCAGTGTTCCAGTTGGTTTGTCTTCTATCTTTACTATTACAAAAAGACAACTAAGGCTGTGAGTCATGTATTGTGTTATTTCTGATTCAATTTAAAGTTCAGTGGTGGGAGCAACCGATTTTCTGGGAGGAAAAACCATGGCGCTTCCATATCAGACGAAAATCTCTTATAAATGTTCCATTCTAGATAGGATTTGAATCCAGATCTCTCCATTCATTTTAAAACACGAATAAATATTTGTAAATATGTAAAAATTGAATATTTTAAAAGCATTCATTTTTCAGAATGTGAAATGAATGTTTCTTTTAATACGCAGATGATAAAAACGGAAATGGATTAATGATGAAAGCATACACTTCAACGGATTAAAAGCGATACATACAGTTGAGTTATATTTCTCTGATTTTAGATGAAAATTTTGAAATGAAATTTAAAACGCTTAAATTTTAAAATTCCTAAAATAAAATAGAAATCACTAGCGTCTTTTATTCCTCAAAAGGGAGTAAGGGAGGTCATTTAGCCCTACTTACCTTTTGGAAATTGGGGGAAAGTCAATCACCACCTTTAATGAATAATTTAAAATTCTTAACCTTTACAATTAAAAAAAATTAAGACAATCTTTAAAAAGTAAAAAATTAAGACAATCTTTAAAAAGTAAAAAATTCTTAAAAAGTTAAAAATAAAACTAAAAAAAAACTTAAACAAATTATTAATATTAATCTTTTAATTATTAAAAATAAAATTTAATTATTAAAATTAAAATAATTAAGCAATCTGCCATGAGAACAGAAGTAATTTACAAACAAAAAATTGTTGGTGGTGATGGGCGGTAGATGTCGTTGATGGTAGTAGTGTCGTTGTGTATTATTGGAGAATAAAGTAGTAGGGAGCTGGTGATATGTACGTAAGGGATGAAGTAGAATAATTAAAGCGTAATCGACAACTGCATTCTTAACTTAAAGAACTTAAATTAGCATAACGACTATACTGGAATGTAATAAACATCCTTATTTACGTTCTTAGTAAATGGTTTTCCGTGTGATATATTCACTCTTTTATTTAACTTCGATTATAGAATAATTCCATTCCTTTTCCTGCATCGCAGCTATCAATCATAACGTATCTGATGTCTAGTTTCTGGAAAACAGTTGAATTTTTGAAATTATAACAAAAATAAAAACTCGAAATTATAATAAATGTTACTACTCATTCTTAACAAGTCAGGATTAAGCTGTGGGTGAAAGTGAATGACATTGTGAAAGACATAAAATATGCTCGTTACAATATATTTCAGCAGGGCAGATGAGATTGAAAAGGAGGTGGAGTTTTTTTTTTTAATGATAGTGGACAAGTTGTATCTGCTGAAAGTGGAGAACTCGGAACGAAGGAGTTGCAGAAAAATTCACGATATTGGGCGTGAAAATTAAGGTAAATAACTATATAATAATATGTATGCCACAGTAAATAACTTTTTTTATGTAAATATTTCGTCTTATGTATCATAAGACATCATCAGTACAACTATCGAACAACAATAGGAATCGAATTAAAAAAAAAAAAAACAGTAGTACGCATGCTTAAATTGGAATCCCTCTACGTATACAGTCGCGTATTCGGATTAAACTTAATGGACTGAAAATAAAAGTGATTAAACTGAGTTAAAATATAGTAGTTAAATTTGTTTAATACAAATGAGGATAACAATTTCCCAAACTTTTGGAATAATAAGATAGTCGTTCCGATTAAGATTATGTCTTCAGCACTTTCTTTATTTAAACGTTCATGTTTATATATGAATCTATGTAACAGCTCAGCATTTTGCCATTGGATCCTATGGTTAGCGTTTTCGATTCCATGTTGTGCAAGGCCAGATTTGTGAGGCTTGATAAGGCGGATGTGGCCTTGATGTTCAGAGATATGTTTATTTATAGACCTTCCAGTTTGTCCAAAGTAAGACAAATTACATGAACACGGTAATTCATATACACCAGGTAGCATCATTGGTAACAGTTTGTCTTTTGGAGAAGGTAGCAAGTTCTGAATTTGGTTCATGGGTTTGTAAGTAGCAATGAGTTGATATTTTTTTCATAATTTTTGCCAAACGTTTAGAGATACCTTTAATATAAATGGATGTGATCCAATATCAGCCCAAAAAATGATTAACCACTCCTCTACAAATCAACGCAGATAAGAACAAGTCCACAGGATTCCTATATCATATATTAAAGGCATCTCTGAATGTTTGGCAAAAATTTGACAAAATAAATAAAATAAAATAATAATAATAAAATGTTTCCTAAATTGTTAATCGGCCTTCAGAACACACGCAATTTATAGGCAAAAAATACTAGTGGTGGTGGAGTTGGGCAGTAGATGGCGTTGGTGTAGATGATAGTAGTAGCGGTTGGTGTAGTTGATGAATCAAGTGGGGATGTCGATTTGTAGAGTAGGTACCCTCCCTCAATGAGTGTCTTTGGATTCCTTGGAGGTGTCACAAATCATCATCATCATCATCATCATAAATATATTCTTATTATTGTAATTCATAATTACTTAAAATAAGAAGCAAAGTTTCAATATTTTTCCAGAAGCAAAAAGTTCTGCTCTTATCAATAATGTTTCAGTATTTGTTACTTAAAATAAAATAAAACCGATATTATCTTTAAATTTCGTTACCACCCAAGCTAATTTTATTATTGCCCAATAGATGGCTCTGTTTACGCTATTCTTATCGCGACAAATAAGCTACTGTAGCAACATTTTTTGAAGTATAACGAGCATAATGTGCACGCTGTGCATTGAAAGGAGGAGAAATTAGTTTTATAAGTAAAGTAAATATAAAACATGTTTTGATAATTTAGTCATCGCTTTGATATTAGGTGTGCTTTGCAAAATTCTTAACTACTTATTCTATTCGTTTTGTCCGTATGCGTATGCTATTCTCGACTTGCTAGACGGATTTGATCGAAATTCGGTATTTATGAAATAAATTGGCCCGACAAAATTTTTAAAAAAATTTGTCGAGCCAATTTAAGTCTATCTGAAACTGAAATTTCTGCCAAAAACCTCATTATATTATATTATATTATATAAAATTATAAAAATAGCGCCCTTCTGTATGGATGGAATGTCATAATCCTAAAATTTCAAATTTAGGTTGTTCACCTAAAACATAAACGGAAAAACATCCATTTTGGTTTCAATTAGACCAATTTTATTAGCCAAATAACTGGAAATATTAGTAATAATTGTGCTGTGGCTAGATGGGTCTCAATTTTGGTTTAAACTAAATCGTTTTTATTTATTTATTTTCGGTAAAGAGTTTTATGTATCAGTATATAATCGAACAAGTCTGGAAACGTTTGGAGATCCTCACAACAAATTCAGTTTTTAAACTTCATTTTTGTATAGGAACGTAAGCAGGACCGCCCTGTGGGGGGAGGGGGGGGTGCAGGTTGTCACAAAGGCGCCTGATCAGAAGGGGGCGCCATTTCAAGACGATACATAATAGTACATTTTTATACAATTCATGAAGTAAAACTTTACTACATAGATTGCCAACTTAAAATAAACAGTAACGCAATAAAAAAAATGAACAGTAAACTGAACAACCGATTAGCTGCTTTGCTTTGACGCACCGCTTCATGAGTGGTGTGTCAAAGAGATTTTTTTTGTGTGATAATTGAAAAAAAAAATTTTTTTTGAGATACTCTATTTTTATATACACATATGTATATCTTGTATTTATATACTAAATAAATAAAAATTTATTGAAATTAATTTCATTTTAATTTGCAAATTCTATTTTTTGGGGGTTGGACGCTGAAATACAACTTTGAACAAAGGCGCCTCTTACCCACGGGGTGGTCCTGGACGTAAGTTATTCATTATCACAACTGAATCTAGAATTATTTTGCCTTATATAAGATTAACTCACGAAAATTTAGACACCTTAATAATCGTGATAGATCTAAATGCAAAAGTTAGAAAATGGATTCGCGATACCAAAACCATTTTTTATGTAAATTCCACCACGAACTGTTCTAAACCTAGAAACCAATACATACAGTCACTTTGCGACTACAATGAGCACTGTGGTAGTCTCCCTCTGACCAGCGAACTTCATCTACCACCAACAGACATGCAGTAAATAGTCTTCACAAACCGGTGAATGAAAACCAAATCGATTTTATTTGAATAATAATCATAATAATAATATAATAAAGAATCTGAAGAATGCTAGATCAGAAACTATGAAACTGACTGCAGCCAAGGATTGTTTTAATATACAGGAGTAGCTAGCAGCTTAAATAAAGATATCCATATTTATCAAAATTAAATTTTAATATTTTTATTGATCAGGATGAATGCGTTTGTATTAAAAGAGATTAGCGTTGTGCAATAATATGCAAAGAGTAATTGCCACAAATATTTAATGTAATGTGTGAGAAGCGTTAATGAGTATATGAACTTTCTGAAGATCAATTCCTGTAGTGGAATGCACACATTCTGCGTATGTGTGTGCGTGCGATTTTTTAATTTAAATTTTAGCATGATAGTAACAAATTTACAGTTAAATGCTGGTTCTTCAAAGTTAAAGTAGGTCAGAAATTATTTAAAAAATTACATGAAGAGACCACTTTTAAACAATTTGATATTAATAAACAACGAACATAACTTTTCAAAAATTATAGACCCTAAAACAAAATCCTCTACGTCTTTATTGCCAGAATGAGGTCACCAACATACATACTCTAGCACTAAGATTTTGGAAGCCCGGTCATTACCCGAAAATCACTGTGAAAAACCTCTAGCCTCAAGCGCCCGAGGATATGGTAGACAACTGCTGCCATCTGGTATTCCTACCTGTAACTACTATTACTGTTTGGAAGTATGCAAGTTCAAAAACACATGTAAAGATCTGAAATATTTGACCATATGTAAATTATCTGTAAATATGGAAATTATAAAAAATATAGTAATAATAAACATGGAAAGAAACCTTACAAATTGAATGTGTGAGAGAGAGTACAGTAATCAATAAACATGGAAAGAAACCTTACAAATTAAATGTGTATGTGTGAGAGAGAGAGAGAGAAAGAGTGGCCATTATGATGGAAAGACTATACAACTGAACATTTAGAATACAGGTGACCGAACTTAATCAAAATCCCATATTGTATTGATTTGTGTTGCTGTCATACATGTAGTCCATTTCAGACTCTGGAACAGAATAGGCTAAACGCTCATGGATTTATCATTATCAGTATTTTCACGGTACAGCCCAGATGTGGCAATTTTGACGTGTTTTTATTTATTTATTTATTTATTTATTTACATACGTTATGCGTATGTAAATTCAAATTCAACATCCTCTATTATATGTAAGAGATAAATTGTGATAATGCTTAACACTTATAAAGCTTAAAAAAATGAATCAATGAATAAACGGACAGCAGTAAAAAAAAAATGCATACAGTATATAAAAATAATAATAAAATATCCGGAAATTGTAGTGACACATTAGAGACGATGTTTGCAAGCGTGTTTGTAGCTATCACGGTTAAGAACTCAAGAAATTATCTTTCAAGGATTGTTGTACTATTGTGTTGAACTCGGGTCTATAGAGACCGGAAACTAATTTTTACAAACCTTTTCTTTAACTTCCCCCCAGTCACTTCTATGTACTATATTCTTAGTAAAATAACAGTAGTTAAATACCCAAAGCACTCAAGCTTTACATTCTTCGAAATAAATTGTCTTGGTATTGTACTACATAAAAGGCCATCTGATTAGCACTTTTTTCCCCCCATTTTGTCAATTTTTAATTAAGAATCAAGCTGATCTTCCGACACTCTTTTCGAAAAAGAAACCCAAAATATCTATAGTTTTGTATGCATAATTTTGTTATCAAAGAAGGAGAAAGTATAAAAATGTTTACATAAAGGCTCACCTGTGGTGGTGAAATATGACCTACTTGTAAAGGGAGGGGGGAAGGGGACTAGTCAGCCACTGAGTTAAATATTTTGTCCAAGCGAGCAGAACAGTTTGGACGCTGCTATGAAAGCCAACGCCATTTCCACAGGGACTATTTATTATTATTATTATTATTATTATTATTATTATTATTATTATTATTATTATAAACACCTCCTCGAATCAAGACTCATTGAGGGTTATTTTTATTGTCAATTAACAATTATTTAAAGTTATAATATCACGTACATTATATACAGAAACTTGGTTAAACGCCATTTTCACATGACTACACAAGAACCTGATTTTGGATTATTTCTATCTTCTTTTTTTAAACTTTCTGTTCGTTTCTTTTTTTTTTAACTTCATTTCTTTTTTTCTCTAAAAAAAAACGGATAAAAAGAGAGAAGAATTCAAATGAATCTCTCAAAATCTCTGTTACTACTAATTAATCAATAGATCTTGCTTTCACTGGGTGGTTTCTTGTGATTCATTTATGAAAATTTAGGGGTAACATCTGGCACCGAAAATGCTTTAAAAATTTGATAAACAGCCACTTTTCTACAACAGAGATCCACTGTGTTCTTACAACGACATTTAATTAATCGTAAAATGTCGTGTGTTGTGGATTACTGTTATAGTTTAAGTCCGAACTATTTGCAAATTTCGACGATGCCATACGCGTTATACATTTATTTTTAGAATCAGAAGTTATAAAATGTTTTAAAAGAAGTTAAAAATTCGATTATTTTAGAAATTATGCATTAAAACTTTTAATGGTTACAAATTTGAATGTCTACCTTAGATACTAGGGATACACATTTCCGAACGTTGTAATAATGTTTGCGTTGCTCTCTCTCAATTCGAATATTGTTTAGCGTCCAAAAAGTACCTCCTCGATCAATTCAACAGTAGGGGCAGTTCATATACTTGATAACGTGGCGAAAAAACGTGTGGAACTCCATCACGATAGCAACACATGCAGCGGCACATCAATAAGGAACACTCTGCAAAACGCAACTCATTTTGAAAAATAAATAAATAATATAATAAAATATAATAATATAATAAATTATATTATATAAATATAATATAATAAAATAATAAATAAAGATATAAATTAAGTGGATATTAAATCCAACATTATTTCAAAGCCGAATACAGAAACTATAAAAGTTTCGGCGAAGTTTTGACCAGAGAGTTTAAGGGGAATACACTCGCCGCCATACTACCAGTTGCTCCAGCCAAACGATAAGGTAGAAACCTAAGAGAGCAAAAACTCTCAGTACTAAGGAACTCGAAGCGTGGGAGAGATGTATTTTCCTTAAGCGAACTATCGGTCGGTGTAACCTATTCACTAAAGTAAAGAGCCAAAAGGCTTCCCTGCCTAGTCTCTGACGAAAAACCAATGAGTTTAAAACAGCTGTCAGGCTAGTGAAACCTTATCAAACAAACAATAGGAGGACGCTTACTAGCGATTGTGCTTCCTATCGTTTGGCTGGAGCAACTCGTAGTATGGCGGCGAGTGTATTCCCATTAAGCTCTCTGGTCAAAACTTCGCCGAAACTTTTATAGTTTCTGTATTGGGCTTTGAAATAACGTTGGATTTAATATCCACTTAATTTATATAATTTTGCATCGCCGAAGTGAAGCCTTTTGGCTCTTTATTTTAGTAATAAATAAATATATTAAATAATATATTTAACGTAAGGCGATCGTTAAAATCATATGATCAGATTAATTTGTTTCCAATAATTCTATAAACAGTTTGCCAAAATCAGTATTGAAAATTTTTCAGCTAGATTTTCGTCTGTCCGTGAATGATCATTTCGAGTATTATTCATTCCATCTCGCGTAAATATTTACATGAGTGAATCAAGTACAGTTCAGACATATCAGTATTTTTGAATACTCAGTTTCACTAGAGGTTTATAATCTGCTTATTCAAGCAGTTGCATTTTTTGCAAAAGATAAGAATGTAAACATTCGTTATTGCAGATATTCACAGTGTACTTGTTTCGGATTGCGTTGTATTGCCTCAAAGCGTTTTGGTGTATGTGTCGATTCATTTATTCATTTGACTGGCAGTATTTACGTTGATCATTTTCAAGTATTCAGAAAACAGTTCCAGGAAATTATTAAAATGCTAAATAAGCTCCACTAACGTTTCAAGCGAATACAACAACAACAACTGTCTGATTCAAATCTGTAGTCTGACTCGTGTTTATTGATGTGCGTTCTTGTATGTCGCATTTCACGCTACTCGAATGATATGGCTGCGCACACACACACACACACACACACTACATGATTTGAAGCTTTTGGTTCATATTAAGGAATCGCAGGGAAGTATTCTCATAAAGTTACTTTCTTTTATTTCAGAATCGGAGTAAGGTTTTCTACGTCTCCAACTGGAATTGTGAAGACTTTCTTCATCGTTAGATTCTTACATGCGAAGATACGGTGAGAAAGAGCTCCTGTATTGACACGATTAAGAAATGTGGATGTGTTCTTTTGTATGTTGTTCTGAATAAAGAACGATACGATCAAACTAATTATAATCTCTAATTTCTGAGTACTATAGTTGAAGGAGAAATTATACTGATAAGTGATTGGGATCTTTTGATTTCTATGGATAAGTAAAGGAGAGCTAAGAATGAGAAAGAATTATTCTTACTTCCAAGATGAAGGTTGGTAAGTTGGAAATTTAAACTGTTTCAATGTCTTTCCATATTAGGAAGCCATCATGCATACACTTCTAGATATAAGTTTCTATAAGACAGAGGCTATGGCGCTTTGTCCTCTAATGACTCGTTATATATTTTAAAGGGAAGTAAAAGTTTGCTGTTTTATAGATTCTGTTTTCGTATATAAAGTAGTCGATACGAATGCAATGTTTGAATGGCATCATTACTCTCTTTAAGAGTATTTGTCCTTGAGAATGTCGGCAGGTTCTTCCATGAGCACATTAGCCCAAGGTGACTAGTACATCAGAGTCTCCAATCCAATATTCAATCTCTGAATAAAGTAATCATCACAATCCTGAAGAATCTCGTGGGAGAGAGAGAGAGAGAGAGAGAGAGAGATGATTATGTGTCATCGGCATTAGGTGATTTAGATTTTAGTTTTAGAAGGCTATTAATAAATAATTATTCATTTTTTTTTAATATTCATTATTTTAGTAATTTTCTAGTACATCCTTTGAAAAAGCCTGTGTGTAGGGATAGCCTCGAGGTTCCGATTTTCATGAAACACGTGCTTTAACATTCTTAGAAATAACCGTACTGCTTTTTTGGTTGAAATTGGTATACAGAAAGTATCTGGGAGGGTGACGAAATCGAGATAAGCTAATTTTTTTTCTGTCAATCACTACGTTTGTGTTCTGACGTTATGCTTTATTACCATTACTATCTTGAATAGGATTTCATATCAGAAATACATAAAATGCGATTTCTATCGTTTCCTAAATAATTCGAGACTCTCGCTAAAAGAATTTTTTTGTTTGTTTGTTTGTTTCGTAGAAAATAAAAATCAAGCGACACATCTCTTTGATGAGGTATTTTTAATAGTTTCGAATATGAAGTTATTCAAATTAATAACTTAATTCAAAGTGCACTCCAGCTGTTCACCATGGTCTAGGAAGTAACGATTGCGTTGTGCAGTTAAAACGAATTAACTTGGAGCGTATCCTGTGTCTATATCTATTCTGTGCTTTCGCTTGCATATTCATAATAGTTTATTATTGTTGGTCTGCAGTAATGGTGTTTATCAATAATCAGTAATTTTCGTTTTTCCTTTTCAAAACAAATATTATAATTTGAGATTTGTCACATAGTTTTAATTGGCAAACAGTCTTTTTTTATTTTTTAGGAAGTAAAAGACTATTATTGCGTTACACTTCCAAGCAGTCCAAAGATTCACCGCGGGGGGGGCGCTCCATTCCATCCAACCCGCTGTTAACCTAATTAATCTACACACACACACACACACACACACACACACACACACACACACACACACACACACAATACCACTACCTATCATCTACACACACACAGTGCTATCTAGCGCCCACTATTGCATTTTTTTAGCTTGTAAATTGCGTGCTCACCTTCAATTTGAAAGCAGTTTAATATATAATAATTATATAAATATGCTATCATTAAATTACTGTTATAATTGTAATTAAAATATATACTTATTATTATTATCATCATCAATTTTCTGAAATGTACCCTCAAGGGATGTTCAGGTTACTATGACAGCAATTCATGATTAAGTTTACATTATTATCAGTGCCGACGCTAGGGTCTTTGTCGCCCGCATGCAATTTCTATCTAAGCGCCCCTGTAACTATCCGGGCGTGTTGGTTCTTTTACGATAATAAAAATTTAAATTATTTGAAATTTCTTAAATAAATTTTGACAGAACAGCCACACGATTGGTTCGCTAAATGTAACGAACCGGGGGTGTTGACTAGGCAGGATAATCGTTAAAAACCCGAATATTCAAAAAAATTCTCAAAATTTAAAGCAAATTTTGATAAAGCCACTTCACTTTAATCGTTGAATATAATGATATAGGGATTATTAGCCTTCTCACCGACCCGAATCGCTAACAAAATTCAAATGAATTTTAATTAAAGTTAAAATTTATTTGAACTAAAGTTTAAAAAAATCTTGCATTTTACAAGTTACTAAATTCTTAATAATTTGTAAAAAGTTTTTAAAAATTTTTATAAGTGGAACTATCTTTTAGGAAAATAAAAGAAACCCAAGGTAGATGAGAAAATAAGAAAATAATTCAGAAATAATTAGAACATCTAATATAAGTATTCGAAAAATAAAATCTTCACAGAATAACAGAAAATAAATTAAATTACATAAATATACTTGGAAATTTTTTTATTAAAATTTTAGGGTTTTTGATTTCATATTCACAAAATTAGAAATAATGGTGTTAACGTCTAATTCCGCACATATATCATTTTCAATAGCTATTAACGCCAAACTAACAAGCCTGTTTTGTGACATACTTGTTCTTAAGTAGGTTTTAATCAATTTCAACTTGGAAAAGGAACGTTCATCGCTCGCTACACTAACAGGTAAAGTTAATAATATTCTTAAAGCAATTGAAAAGTTAGGGAAAGGTAAATCATTGGACACAATAAAATTAAGAATATCGAAAGAGTTTTGAATATTTAAATTATCCTTCCGAAAAATATCCCGGAAAGCACATAACTCGTCATATAGTTCTATTGCATTTATGCCTTTATTGTCGCCGTCCTTCAAGAGAATCTCTAAATCGTCACATTTTTTTTCGTAAATCTTCGTTGTTAATTTGTAGTAATCTATACAAAATCTATACAAAAAATTAAAATTATCATAATATGTTTTTAGTTGTTCAAAACGTTCTATTAACGAACACATGTGCAACGTCTAGAAGTGTATAAAACACATTCACTCTAATTTATCTTCTGGCGATTGTGGCGTTTCGTAATGATGCTCGTAGTCAAATTGTCGTGTCTTCTTTCCTCGTCGAACTTCCGTACCAGTTTTAGATTCTTGTTCTCCAAACACCTCTTCACTCAGTTCTTTTGCCGTTTTTAGAACTTTAAAATTTGTATCTGATCGATACTCTTGTAAGAATATTTTTAAAGTTTTCGATAGATCTAAATCAAGTGTAATGTTCATATTTTTGTCTTGAAGCATTTTATTCACAGGATTTATTCTGTTAAATCATTCCAAGTTATAAGAGAGCAAATAAATTTGTAGTCCTTTATTTTAGCACATAATGTTTGTGCTTCATGCTGAGTTTATTAAAATTTTCATTATTTAAAATTTCAAAAAGTGCATCGTAAATTTCTCCTAACTGATATCGTAGAGGACGGGTTTCATTAATTTTACTTTCCCATCTCGTTTCTGATGGCTGTTTCAATGTTAAATTTTTTAGGAACTTTAAAAGGATTGCCCAACATTTGTAAGAGAATGAAAAGAAATTGTATATTTCTTGAATAGTTGCAAAGAAACTAATTGTATCTGCATTCACTTTCGCTGCATCGTTAATGATCAAATTTAGAGTATGTGCTGCACATGGCACGTAAAAAGCTCGAGGATTTTTGTTCGAAAGCAAATTTTGGAGCCCATATTTTTTCCTTTTCATATTTGCCCCATTGTCATACCCTTGACCTCGCATGTCTTCAATGGGAATGTTCCATTTTTCCAGTTGTTCCATTATTGTTGCACATAAACCACGTCCTGTGGAATCTGATATATCTGCAAAACCGTTTTCCCTGATCTGGCAATTCCATTGTCACAGGAAACAAAGCGAATAATAATGGTCATTTGTTCTGTTTTACTTGCATCAGGTGTGCAGTCTAAAATTATGGAATAATATTTAGATTTTCGAATTGATACTAAAATTGTATCCCTGATTACGTTACTTAAAGTTTCCAATATTTCATTTTGACTGTCTTTACTCAAATAGTGTACTCTATTGTTTCGTTGTAGGACCCTTTCAACATGATTTTCCATAACGGGATCAAACTTCGCAAACAGTTCGACTAATTTTAAAAAATTGCCGTTACTCCTTTCATATAATTTATCAGATGATCCGCGAAAAGCTAAATTTTGGCTACCAAGGAATTTTATAATTTCAATCAAGCATTCTAAACACACTCGTCCAATGTTTTTTTCCCATTTCATACATGCTTTGAGTCTGGCTATCAATAGTAGTTTTTTTTTTTTTTAATTTTTATCAAGTTCCTTCCGTTTTAAGAAATTTTTCATGCGAGTTAAACTAGTCTCATGTCTATGCAAAGTTGTATTTACATTTCTCCAATCGTTATAACCTTCTACAAGACTACTTGATTCAGTAGGTGCGAAAAGTTTGCAACAAAAGCAAAAAACAGAATTTAAAGTTTCGGAATAAATGAGCCATGTTCTTGGCACGAGCTGCCCGTTTTCCATTGTTCTATTATAATACGTGTCGCCAAATTTACGACCATATGTATCTCTGGGATATATTATATTTTTCTTTTGAACAGGCCTCATTTCAATTAAAACAACTCGTAATTTTTCATCAATATTTCCCCATTCACCTGGATCTTCTAAATTTACAGACACTAGCAATGTGTTAGTTTCGTGGTCAACTACAACTAAATCTCCTAACTGTTTTTCACTTAAAACATGCGTCTTGTTATCTTGTTCAATAGTTGCAATAGTACTTTTATGCAAACTGGATGATGTGCACGGTTCGTCAACTATGATTTCTGATGTACTGAGTTGGTTACAATCTGCATCAGAATATTTTAATATTTTAACAAATTTATTACGAGCCCCAGTTTGTTTCTTAATATCTGCTTCTTTCGCAGCATGACGCTTACGATTTTGTGCACCAGATAACTTTTTTTTAATTTTTGATTCCGTTTCTATTTTATACCCACAAGAAATTATTACACAACATGACACAGAGACGAAATAATAGTCCGTATTATCAGTAGCGCTACTGTCAGTAGCCTACTGAGATGCGTACCATATGACTGGTTTACCTAGCAACAAGTGTTTTGTACGAAAATTCATTTCTGCGCATGTTCACTGTTTCACTTTAGATAGACTGCAGTAGACACAACATTCTGCAGGCAAGCGTCTGCTCTCGCTGCAAAATGGTAAACAGCCAGCTGATCAAAGAGGCGGCAATATACAATTTTTTAAAATTTTTATTCGGTGTATCCGGCTTTATTTATTTTAATATTGATCAATTTAAGGATTTTTTGTTTTTATGATAAAAATTTTGTTTCTTAAAAATGAACTTATGAACCGTGCCCTGGCGGCGGCGCCCCCTTTGTAGCGCCGCCCGAATGCACCGCATGCTCTGCATGCCCGCTTCCGCCGGCCCTGATTATTATTAATCTCCTGTCAACAATTTTCCTCCAAATTAGTCTGTTACTGTGAGCACTCCAATATTATCGTATGTAACATTTCGTTCTTCTAAGACACTTTTGACTGAATTAATCCATCTAGATGTTGGTCTTAGTTTGGGTCTCTTTCCTGCCATCTTGGCATCAGACATCAAACAGAATGGATTAAACACTTTCTTGTATATGCTAGTTTGGTGTTTTGGTTATTTTCTCTCTTATTCCATATAAATGTATCTTATTCCATATAAATGTATCTTATTCCATATAATGTCTCTTATTCCATATAAATGAAAAAAAAAAAAAGTTCGGAAGATATAACAAAATAACGGGAGAAGAAGGAGTAGCAGAACAGGATGGCAGGAAAAAGACACAGAGTAAGACCACGATCTATGTGGCTTAATGCAGTCAAAAATGCATTAGGAGACCGAAATATAAGATTTGATAATATTGGAATAAGACCAATTTGGAGGAAAATTGTTGATGACTTTAGTAATTATGCAAACTTTTCGTGTATACTACATAATATCCTGTACATCCCTTGGGGATACATATCAGGAAGTTGATGGTGTTAACAGTACTGTACTGGAATTAGGTTTTTTCGAAAACCAGGAGGTAAATCTTCAAGTAGGCTTTCAGATGAATGACAAGAGCCAAGTCAACATAATCTGCTGATCGAAACTGCATGTTACTAATGAATCATTCAAAATGTAACAATTAGGAATTATAATAATAATGATAATAATAATAATAATAATAATAATAATAATAATAATAATAATAATAATAAAGAGAGAGCTTCAGAAATCGATCTGATATACAGTGTCAGATCTGAACGGATGGCATTAATTTTATTGATAATAGATAAACGTACAAGATAGGACTAAATCATAAAATGCATTACACAGGTAAAAGTTTTTATTTTTATTTTAACAAATAATTATCATTCAAGATCTGCCTGCATCCATTTGCACTTGTGATGAGAAGGACGAATAGCATTCAGAATCTGTACTGATGGAAATACATCTGGGAGTGATTGTGGACAAGAATCTAAAATTTCGGGAACACATTTGCTAAAATTGTGAGGACAGCACAGCGGATTATGACAACGATACGAAGGGCACCGATGTGTAGAAGTAAAGATGTTATGGTTCCAATTGTATAAGGGCTTTCCTCAGACTGCTGGAATACTGTGAACAGATTTGGTCACCTGGTTTTCAACAAGATGAAGAAATATTGGAAATGGTTCAGAGACTACTATCTTGGTTTCTGGTCCCTGGAATGCTGAGTATGAAGAAAGGTTGAGGAAATGTATTTTCAGATAATGATGAATAGGAGAAGGGGGGGGTATGATTGAGATGTATTAATTACTAAAGGATTATAAACCAGATTAATGTGGAAGAGATTTTACGTAGAGTAGTGGAAGACATGTGAAGACCAGGTCATCCATGGAAGTTGTATAAAGAGGGTATTATTAAGAAGATGAGGAAAAGTTTTTTTTTTTTTTTTTTTTTTAATGGAGAGTGGTGGGTAATCGGAATGCATCGCCCGAGAGTGCGGTGAGTTCGGTGACGGCAAAAATATTTAAAGCATTCGTTGATATTTATATTGACGAATTTCGAATAGAATAAATTCAACCTATCTTTATCTATAGTTACGCGTTTCTTTAATTATTATAATATTTTTAAGCTAACAAAAAGGGATTCTTATTATTACTTTTTTCTTTCTTTTTTTTAGTTACACTGATAACATGAATAAACGATTTGCTGCCTTAAATGAAAATAATCAATAAATAATCATTTTGAAAAAAAAAAAAAAAACTGTTGCGGAAAATTTTTTTAAGGAAAAACAACAACCTATGCGATCCTTGGAAAGATTAACACATTTCGTTTAAGAAAGTAAGAATATAAAATATACATATATTTTACCAATTTTTCCTCGATAGAGTAGGGCGGTCCGAATTCATTATTACATTGGTGGTTTCCTTAAGTCTTTAGCACCTTTCAGAGGAAATCGTGCATCGTAACGATCTAAAGGAAATAAATAACATGCAGGAAGAAAGTGTACATATACATTAAAAAAAAAGGTCGGCATATGGGATAAGAAATCAAGCCGTCTTGCCTACATCACACTACCGTTCTGCATGAAGATTATTTAAATGAGCCTGCGAGAGATTAGAATTCTTACGTCTCTGCCCACTGTTATTTTCTACTACTGACCTGTTTCAGAGCGGTTAGGTTTATCACGGGAGTTTCCACGACGCCCAATATTGTACCGCTGAAACTTCTCTGGTAAGTTGGCCATGGAGAAAATTGACAAGAAAAAGAAGAAAAAACACTACGACCTGTTTACTCATGCATTACTTTGTGCGCTCAGTGCCAAGTTCCTGTTTGTTTCGGTTGGTTGTTTCCGCTAGGTGCCAACGTTCCGTTACACTCTGTCCACTATAAGAAAACCTTACATAGTAGGTTAATAACAAGTCGAATTTGTGCCCGCGAGCGTCAATACTACTTTCACTGTGGTTGTTGGTAGACAACTGAGGTATTGATTCCCTTCCTTCGTAGGATTACATGGAGAAAAAGATGGACAGAACTGTCACTGATTATGCCCCAGAGATTTCGAGTACTTATGGACAAGAATTGCCACCACCGGTAAGAATCATTAAAATAATTAATACCAGTTGATTTATCTACTTATTATAATGAACATTGTGATTATTGCAAGGTAAATAAAGATCAACACTCAGTCTCGTGAGGAACCGTTAACCGTTTTTTTTTTTTTGGTTTTTAAAAACTAGATGTTCTTTGCATTTAGCGATGGGTTAAAAATGAAGCAAAGTTCGACATCTGGTAAGTTAGTGGATCTCGTAAATGAAGAAATATACTATTGTTTTGGGCAAGCAAAGTAATGATATAACATCAATGGTTTCGTGAAACCATTGATGTTATATTATTAGTGGCTAACTGGCTAGTTCCTAACTACCTTATTGAAAATCTATTTATGACTGTAGATACGATTTTGTTATAGCACAAACTTAACAGGAAACGGGAGACACTCATCACACTGAAATAGATGAATAAGATAATACTAAGAATGTTATCATTTCAGATTTCAGAATCGGAAAAATTGGAACTGCAAATGAGTATGACACATTGAGCCTTCCGAGATTTAATATGTAATATACGATTGCTCAAAACGCCTAATCTTTGATCATCTCTGTTTTCACGGGAGACTCTTTCAACTGCTGTTTTATGATTTTCGTAGCACTTCGTTTCCAGCACAGTCTGGAATATCCCATATATTTTCTTGATGTCTTTTGTCGAGACATCTGCTAACGATGCAACTAAACTTCTCTGTACATGCTCACTAACTTCCATATTAACTCTTAAAATTTCAGTAATACAATATGAGTTGAAATATTGATTAAACTTTAGTTCGTATTGTGCAAAATTGTTAGTTGATGTTTTCAGTTGCAGATACGTATCATGAATATTAAAAAAAGCAACAGTCAAAAGAAACAAGGAGGTAGAGGTTTGAAAAACTCATTTACGATGACGCCTTAAATAGGAATGATATATTCAAGTGATACGAAAATACCGGTAGCAACACATCTCAAGTTTGTTCTGAGATTAATTGATGTCATAAACCAGGCATCAATACCTCGTAGTGAACAACGAAATTCAAAAACGGTTCTCCCCCCAAACACACACGCAGTATCATATTATCATTTTATTTCAACCTAGTAAAACAGTAATTATTGCGCTTCAAAATTTTGGTGTAATCATACTCGGTTGGGCTCTGCGCATGCGCAAACACCACCTTGTATAACGCAATATATTATGTACTTAGACAAGAGAAAAATATGTATTTATTGCATTTTTCTTTTATTCGCCTTCTCTTTACTTCCCCTTTTTCCACATTTGACATGACAGCATTTTAAAGTGACATAAACTTTCAATTCATTATTATGCTTTTTTTTTTTTTTTAATTCGTATTTTAACATGGCTAATCCAATTTCATGTCAACTTAATGTCAAAACAAAAGACCAAATCCTGCTCATGACTTAATCTTGCTGTGACCTCTTTCTTTGAATAGTGTATTTGATATTTCCTTTAAATTTGGAATCATTATAATATGGAATTGGTACAATTTAATTTGTTGGTTTTATACGAACAGGTAATATTTTTGCGACCATATTTTTTCCATACTCTTTCTGCCATTTCCATGATCAAGATATTTGTCAAACTATGCTGATTATTGTCTTTGTTTGTTGCTAGTTTGCTTTCTGCTTTCCTGAAAGCAGTCATTATCTCAATGAACTAGATCTAGGTAGTGCGTTCAGCTCATTAGCAGTGTGTTATGATCTGCGAACAGGAAATCTCCCTCTCTCTCTCTCTCTCTCTTCACAAAGTAAACAAACAGCTTAGCCAACTGAGTCGAATTACTATTTTTTTCCCCGCTAATACGTAATTACGGTTAAGAGGATTTTTTTGTTGTTCGAGTACTTCAAGAGCCATCTAACACTTTTTTTTTTTTTTTGCATCAACGTTTCAGCAAATGTCAAAGGCGACGCTACTTGTTTTTTCATTTTGTTCGGTATTTAGAGTAATGCACTCGTCTGCATCCACTTTTACACTCGGCTAACTCGTATTCGTTTTTTTTGTCGCTAGTAAATGCATAAAATTGATGGTAAATATCAACTCTTTGATCTGCTTCATCAAGATAATGGTTTATCTTGCATGACTTGATTATTGCCATTAAATTTTTCGATCTCGACGTTTCCAGTACACTTTTGTCTTTTCTATAGAAGATAACAAGCATGATAAGTGAATACCTGATATCAAAGATCGAGACCAGTCTTGCGACTTTATGAGAATATGTTGATAAGTATAGAAACTAAAAGTGGGTTCTGAACGGCAAACATCCAGCGATCAAATTCATAGCCAAACAAACAAAAAAAGTATCCGTCACTATACATGTATCCGTCACTATACATTTTATTTTGTAAGTCCGTCTTACAAAATAAAATGTTTTGTTTTTCGAGAGATAACAGTTATGGATTAGACTACCATCTAACTATTGTCTGTCGATAAACAATAAACGCTTATACTAGTGTTTTTTCAAATAGTGAGGCGTTCCCCTAGAGGAGATCTTATTTGGGGGGGGGGGAGATGGGCGCAAAGCAGTGGTTAGTAGTAGTATTATTGATTTTCACGTACAACTCCCGCTAATATATTCGATATTCTAGCCGCGTATTTTAATATAATATGGCATTATTAACAACTTACACTTGTCGTTAATATACTAAGTTGGAAATTTAAAAGTTGTAATATTTAAAACGTATATATCTGTGTGCTATTTTACTTTTAGTGTTTGGTTTCAAGTATATTTGTGTACTGTTAAAAAACTTTAAGAACATCTTAGTTTTACTAGAATGAAATACATCCTGAGAAAACCATAGATCAATATTGTTTTATAAAAAGTGTAGGGGTGCGTTTACAAAAAAAAAAAAAAAACGGGAGATAATCTCTTTAAAAAGTTTGTAGCTACTGAGTTATACGGAAAGTAAACAAATTAAAATTAATCTGTGTGTGTGTGTGTGTGTGTGTGTGTGTGTGTGTGTGTGTGTGTGTGTGTGTGTGTGTGTGTGTGTGTAGTAAAGCAATATAAATAAAAATGCAGTGAAACAAATATGCAGATAAACTTAAATAAATTAATATAAGCAAAGTGGAGATTAGATCCAGTATTATTTCAAAGCCGAATGTTTGCAGAAACTATGAAAGTTTCGTAAGTTGACCTGAGAGCTTGCGAGAATACATTCCTCAGTATCCCCGAGTTACCTTATCTTTGACTGCTTAAAAGACATGGGCGCTGCGCAAGTCGGGCATATTCGTCCATTATTAATCTATTTGATAAAGGTTTCATTGGCCTGACAGCTGTTTCGATCTGGTTGGTTCTCTTCAGAGACCAGGCAGAAACCTTAAAAGAGCAAAAGCTCCCGTTTAGTACTTAGGAAATCGAAATGTCAGAGAAATGTATTTTTCGTAAGCGAACTCTCGGTCGGTGCGTAAAAGTAATTACTATATGTGAAGATATGGACGTTTGGGAGCGCCCATGTCTTTTAAGTAATCCAAGCTAAGGCAACTCGGGGATACTGAGGAATGTATTCTCGTAAGCTCTCAGGTCAACACGAAACTTTCATAGTTTCTACAAATATTCGCTTTGAAATAATGTTGGATGTAATATCCACTTTGCCCGTGTAGTTTTACATCGCCGAAATGAAGCTTTTTGACGCTTTCTTCAGTAATTAAATAAATTAATTTTAATTATCTTTCTTTTTTTAATGTCTTTAGAGTAGAATAGTTGCGAATGACTGGTTCAGTTTTTCATAACGCGGCGATTCATATACCAACGCTATCATACTGCAGTCTGAATATTAGTTCTCGAGAAGTTTATCTATTTTGAAATACAGTGATACGCATGATGGTTGATATAAATAGCTTATTTATAAATTAAAAATTGATTTGCTGATTAATAAATCAAAAGAAATAAAACCTTTTTTCTCTATTTCACAATATTCTGAAAAAACAGAAAGAGATAATTTCAACAAAAAAAAAAAAAAAATCAAGAAATTTTTCACTGATTTCAAGAATGTAAATCGACTTTAAAAAATCTGTATTGTTGATAAATAAGATCCTCTGAATCCTTTTTTCAAATGTAGTAAGCTGCAGTTAGGTGCTCTAAAAGTTCCAACTTCAATGTACATAATTAAAAAAACTAAACAAGATGATGACGTGTGCACAGAATGTCAATCTAAAGAGAGACAGTCCTTCATTTGGTAATTAATAGCAATCTTCAATGTTGAAATGAAGACGTCCTTTGTATCATTTTAAGATATATGTGCATATTATTGAAAATAACTAAACATTATACTAGCAGATATTACTGTGTAATTTTTTTGTTTATCTATATTATTAGGCTTACAGAAAGTTGGTTCCCTATCCAGTCAAATTAGCTCGGACAATCTCCACTACTTTGGTGATATTGACTTTGGTGATTGGAGCTATTATACTGCTAGGTCTCTACATCCAAACAAGACACGTGTGTGATTGCGACGTTGAGAAGGTGAGATTATCATTTATTTATTTAATTTTTATCATAATCATAACTCTTATTTGATAGTTTCTATTTAGATAGATTGCAGTCATTGCCAAAAATACTTAAAAAGTACTTTTGTAAGGCGGAAATAATAATCAGATTCTTTATTCCAGAAGTTTATTTGTAAATTGCTGCCTATTCTGATTCTTGTTATTAGAATGTACTATCCTCTGTACAACCTACTTGTTCTCGATGTTGTCGTTGAAATCCATCTTCTGATGATCATGTAAGGCAACCTATGCAAAAAACAGTCGCCCCGAAATGCATACAAATGCAGATGGTAGGGAGGTAACTGAATCAGTTGAGATAGATGAGTTACTGAGTGAGCACTTTGCAAGAATATATCATCCAGGTGGTGACATTGCAGAAACGAATAAACCAGTAGATTATACGGGAATTGTGTTGAATGAAGTGGAGGTGAGTAGTCTATTGCATAACCTCAATGTCAATACATCTGTGGGGTTGGATGGTATACCAGCTCGTGTAGTACGAGAAGCAGCTAATGAATTGTCGGTACCCTTGACCATTTTGTTTAATATGAGTCTCGGGTCTGGGTTAGTCCCGAGCGGGTGGAAGGAGGGGAAAATAGTTCCACTGCATAAAGGTGGTTCCAAGACCGCTGTTGTAAATTACCGACCGATTAGCATATCAGGAATCATTGTCAAGGTCTTAGAGAAATTAGTCAAGAAAAGAATACAGGATTGGATAGATGAAAATGGGATATTGTATGGGGGACAACATGGTTTTGTGAAGGGTAGATCATGCCTCAGTAACTTGCTCACGTTTTATAACACAGTGACAGCTGAACTGGAAAGGGGTAATGGGTTTACAGTGATACTACTGGACCTTGCCAAGGCCTTTGACAGGATACCACATGGAACTCTAATCAGTAAACTGGAGCAGATGGGGATAGATATAGGGTTGGTAAGATGGATAGGAGGGTGGTTGAAGGAGAGATACCAGAGAGTGGTTTATTCAGGAGTGGAGTCAAAAAGACGTCTTGTGACTAGTGGAGTTCCGCAGGGCTCTGTTCTTGGACCACTGCTTTTCAATTTGTTCATCAATGATATTGGAAAGGATTTGAGAGGAAGTGTTCACTTGTTTGCTGATGATGCAAAGTTGGGTAGAGCAATTATGAGTGCACAGGATGTCAAAGTTTTACAGGATGATTTGGATAGTTTGGAGGACTGAGCTAGGAAAAATGGATGTCAGTTTAATGTGGCAAAGTGTAAGGTTATGCACTTTGGGGTGAAAAGAATAGCAGCAGTATATCGCATAGGTGGAACCGTACTCCAGGAGATTGATGAGGCCAGGGATTTGGGAGTGCTGGTGGATAGGGAGTTGAAGTTTAGGGGGCACATTGCAAAAGTAATTAAAACAGCTCACCAAATCACTTGGCTTATGAAAAATACTTTAACATGCAGAGAGAAGCAAGTTGTTGTTCCTCTGTATCGAGCCTTGATAAGACCCCATCTGGACTTCTGTGCCCAGTTATGGATACCAGGGTTTCTTCGTGATGGGGAGGAAGTGGAGAGGGTCCAGAGACGAGTGACCAAGATGATAGCAGGTCTGTGGAATGAACCTTATGAGAATAGGTTGAGGATTTGTGGGTTGCAGAAATTGGACGATAGGCGAAGGAGGGGTGATATGATTGAGACATTCAAATTACTGAAGGGTTTTTATAAGATTGATCCAGAAGATATTTTTGAAAATATGACTGGTGGTGGGAGGACTAGGGGCCATGCATGGAAGCTGGGCAAGAGCGTGGTTGACAAGGGTGTTAGAGCTAGGTTTTTTACTTGGAGAGTGGTGAATGAGTGGAATAAGCTTCCAGAGTCTGTTGTGGGTGCTACGACCGTGAATGAGTTCAAGGCAAGATATGATAGATACTGTGTAAATGTTGAATAGTTGTTCCAGACATGATGTTAGGGCCTCCCTCGATGAGTCTGTCGACTCCTTGGAGTTTCCCGGAACAATAATAATAATAATACAAAGGAATATTATACAGAAATGAAAAGTTTGGAGCAAGGACAGAAGTGATTACTCCCAGAGCCGCCTGTCACCCGCAAGAATATCACCTGCTTGGGCAGCTTTGACACTTACAGTTTCTACTGTTTGTCTGAAACAAATCTACTCCAGTCCATCTTATTTCGAGATTGTTATAATTTTGTGCACTCCAGGATGAAATATGTAAAGAAAGTTCCAACGCTTACAGAACCGACAAATATTGTGATAGTGATTGAGATAAAAGCAAACACTTTTTAGTCAATTTTTCAGATTTCTTTTCACTAAACACAACAACCAGATCCCATAATTTTGATAATTATGATCTTATCATTGCTGTGCAGTACATACGTCTCATGTATGCGTAAAAAAAACGAAACAAAACTGTTAGCTAAGTAGCGTTTCTATTTTTTTAGTCTGAAGTTTATATATATATATATATATATATATATATATATATATATATATATATATATATATATATATATATATATATATATATATATATATATATATATATATATATATATATATACACACACACACACAGTTTTCTTGCGTACATTCTGACATGTTTTTGGAACTTTTAAACTGTTTAAATACTTTTTCAGCTTCCGTCCACATCTGAATTCAAAAGAAGAGATGATAGTAATGATCCCATGATGGCAATGGCTAGTAATCCGGCCGAAAAGACAGGGACACTGCCTCTTAAATTACAACTTGACGAAAGTACAGCGGTAAGTTTATTTATAATGTCCTTTTACAAATGTGTGTGTGTGTGTGTGTGTGTGTGTGTGTGTGTGTGTGTGTGTGTGTGTGTGTGTGTGTGTGTGTGTGTGTGTGTGTGTGTGTGTGTGTGTGTGTGTGTGTGTGTGTGTGTGTTTAAATATATCTTATATTCCTATTATAACCTTATTACGAATCATGCATATGTTCTGAACAGTGAATCAAGCTTAGGCTATAAATAGAAATCAGCCTCGTCCATGGATTGGATAAATTGGATTGGTTTTCCATGGATTGGATTTAAATCAACTGATCTATTTTTTTTTTCTCGATGAATTGAGTTATTTGGAATAACAGCAAAACAACTAAGGGTATGAAGCCATTGTATTTATATCTCTTAATTGCGTGTGCTCTCTGGCCGATTTGCAATTTGCGGAACGAAAATCTTCCACGTCAGCGGGTTTGCAGAACAACGGAATATTATTTAGGAATCATAAGCATTCAACTGTCTGGAAAAAATACAAGCATTATTATCGTAACTGTACTAACAGTACATTTCCAAAATCTAAGTTACATACGAAATCTCCAAAAAGCTTCATTACTTGCATAACAAATATATATATGCAGTAAAACCCCGTTTTTACGTTTCCGCAATTTACGTTTACCTGCCATTTACCTCATTTTTGTTGGTCCCGTCTTAAGGCCTATTCTTACGATGTATTGTTTTCCCGCCATTAACAACTTGATGTGGACGTTATATCCTGTGATTTGCGTTTTTTTTTTCTTGGTGCCAATACCGATTTTCGAATCGATTTTAGCGGAAATCTGCGCATTTCTGTTCTCAGGTGGCGTTGCTTTCGGCTGTAGTTTCGTTTTCGCCATCACTACATTACTGCTGCGCGCATGCAGCAGTAATGAGCGATACCGATACCGTGATTTTTCAATCACAGTACGAATTGATATTGCAGAATTTCTGCAACGTAATTTAGCGTGTGAAAGTTGCTTTCAAGTTGCGGTGGCGGATTATCCATGTTAGTAACATGGAGAAAAAAGACAGAAAATGTATTTCGGTAGAAGAAAAGATGGCAATTCTACGACGTGTAAATTGGCATGCCAGAACACCTGTGCATTTAGCATAAGATCTTGGACTCTCCGTGTCCACTTTGAATACGATAGTAAAAAAATAGGTTAAGCATTGAACTCAATGCAAAGCAATCTGGCGCTAAGTCAAAAAAAAAAACGAAAAGCAAAAACAATCAGCAATTAAAGATTTTTTTAAATAGAATTTTAAACATTGTAAATTCATTTATTTTCAGTTATTAAATTTTGTACTCTAGTATGTAGACTCACAAACTAGCAGTAAGTCATCTTTTAGCCTTTTTAAAATGTTTTTTTACATTTCCTGCTATGGTTTTACTGTATATATATATAACAAATATACTGTATATATATATATATATATATATATATATATATTTGTTACGACTTTATAGCACGAAGTCTCCGTTACTACCTCAATATAGTTCCTTCTTTGCACTATCTATCCAATATTCGATTTCCTGCTTCTTTGCACCATGAGAGGCGATTATCGCAACCCTTTGTGACCGATCTTTAGGTAATCGATCTCGAGGGCTATCGTCAAATCCACTTCACATCTTGTGGAGACTGATTGTTTAACTGCACCTGTCAATGTCTTTAAAATCATTGGTAGTCGTGAGTTCTGCTATCGGTCTTCATCTTTAGCCGATTTCAGCTACGACTAAACAGTTCTCCCTATTCCCTGCGATTTCGAGGAAGGGTTCTAAGAATCATAAACAAAAAATATAAATTAAAAAAAAAAGGCGGTAGAGGGTTTATTTATTATATAAAAGTACTTAGATACTTGTGAAGAAATAAAAATAGTTTATACTTGCTTTATCGAAAATTTATTAAAACTCTAAATGAAACGCCATTATTTTTAATATAAGTATAAAATATTTTTTATTGGTGCGAGTACTACTCAAAAACAAACAATATAATGAACTCCAATTATTGATTTTATTTTCTCTCCGTGTGGTGTCATCGTTTTATTGAATGTATAATATGATTTCGATGTAATTCCTTTATAAATTATAATGGTTGCTACAAAGCTGGATGTACGCAAAGATAATTATATAAATTTGTCATGTTTTCATTTTGTGCTTTGTTTATTGTAATCATGCAAATAGAAAATTATTATTTTGAAAAACCTGTGTTGTTATTATGATGTTATTAGACTTCTGAATTAATTGTCAAAATTAATACACTGCAGTGGTTAAATTCAGCCGGGCCCTCCGGGGCTCGTCCCCGGAACGTTTTTATGCACAGGGCTTGGACCCCGGAACATTTTTCTGTTTTGTGACTTTTTCTCCCTTTACGGTAATTAAGCCTAACGCGAAACAGACACCAATGCCGGGTTATTAAGACGTGCATATGATTGGTGCGGTATTAACAAAATGAAATGCTTACTCTTGAAATTGCGTTGAAATGCTAACTCTCTTCAACCGAATTCCATATGTGAAACTGTCATAACAACATTCACTATACATATATATATATATATTTCTTAGTTTTAACACGTTTACGAATTTTAACACTTTAGGTTGAATTTTATCGCTGCTTTGTGGTCAGTCAACTCACACACATCTAATTAATAACAATAGTTTTTAGTTAGATACTGTGTTTGCCGTGCAGCATATGGTTTTGCTTGAGTCTATACAGTATATTTCTGTAGGACGGGACGTGATTTTTATCCAAGTTGTTTCTAATTGCATTATTTGTTGGGAAATATATTACACAGAGTGCTTACTTTATTCACTGACATAATAAAAGTACTTGTTTTTCTTGCCTCTGTAGTATAGTGGCTATTGGAGAGGGCGTGTTGTTTACCACGGAAGCAAGTTAATATCGCCCCGACGTGAACGTGTTTAAGCTTTTTTCATGTGCGAGGTATATGCGAAACTTTTTAATTTCTTTTTTCGAAAAGTAAAATGAGGGATGCGAGTTATATGCGAGTAAATACGGTATTTCAACTATGGATAAGTACATTGGTACCTTCGTTAAACGGAAAAATAGTTCGGATGACAGTGATAATACAAAACGAGTTTGTAATGACAGTTTGTGATGTGTAGTTTCTGAAGAGAAAGAGGTCTGTAACGAATCCACAGAAACACAAAATTCCCATCAATTGCAAATACGCTGAACGAAAGGAAAGATTTGCTGACTTGCTGGACACTCGACCAGTCGGTCGTGTTCAAAGGGTTATTTTGTAGGAACATTTTTCTGTTTTGTGAGTTTTCTTCCTTTATGGTAATTATGCCTAACTTATTGTGTTATTATTCAACAACTGTTTACAGTTTTGAATGTGTATATAGTCAATATCAACAGTCGCCTGAATACGAACGCGTGATGAAAGGGACGGGGAGGTTTGGAGCTTCCCTGGATAGCAACCAAAGGTAAATACAATTGGTTATTTTGTATAGGGCCCCGGAACCTATTCGTTTAGAATTTAACCACTGATACACTGTTTTAAAATGCTGCCTCACCAAGAAGCTTCGCTACCATTCTCTAAAAGTTCTGAGACGAATCCACAAAAAAATCTCAACGCCTTAAAGGATTCGTTGATAGCTTGTTGTGACTAAGGCCAAATTTTGTAATTGTGTAATAGATTTACAACCTTTCGTTGGTGGGAATGATGTTATTTTAATTGACGCTTTTTCATTTACTCCTGTAAATGAGCAAATATCCGATTAATAATAAGATCAAATTTATGGACCCAATAAAATCAAATGTTTTTATCAACACAGGAGCTGATGAATAAGAACAAGAAAGCTCATGTGAACTGCATTGTTGAAAAGAAGAAAGCAACCCAAATAATTTCAAACAGACCCAAAACGGTAAGTAGATTGGTTCATCTATTATATTCCAATTATTTTACCCAAATCTTTCATAAAAAAACACTTATATCAAACGTAAGTATCTTTTATATTTTTCAATATACTGTTTTAAACATATATTGCATTTACTCTCTATCATAAATTCAAACGATAAAAATGAATAAATAAAAATAAATCTGTTGCATGTAGAATGTAATGAAACTAAATTTCATTACGGGAATGTAAAGTAGTACAAAGAGAAATCCCAGAAGGAACACGCCAGCATTAAAATAAATAAATGAATAATAATAAAAATATAATGCAGTTTTGATTACTTTCCATTAAAATTTAACTCTTATTATAATGCATAGCAGTATGCATGCCTGAGAAGCGATATATACAAATACTCTGGTTAATTAGTTATTCGTGTGACGCCGCTGAACGCCGTATGGTCACTGCCATACCATAATAGGGTTTTGGGAGTGAAGCCTTCTGCTAGAAGTAGTATGGTCACAGATGTCCTTTCCACACAGAGTTAGTAGGACAATCACAAACATTCATATCCCTGGCGGGATTCGACCCCCCCCCCCTACCCCAGCCTCTTGGCTGGAGAGTGGATTCGTTGACCACTCGCCCAACCAGACCAGCAAGTAGCTTAGTCGCGAACATGCTTCACGCACAAATTGTTGTTTGTTTAGACTTCGGAAAATATGGATGAAAACAAGAATATAATTTATTGTCAAGTACGATATATTTTCCTACCTAGCGAAAAGTTCATGTATGAAGATATTATAATTAAGAATTGTATTTATTCTTCATGAAATTCATTGAAATTCTTTATTAACAATATGAAAATGAACCAACTTAACAAAGTTGGTTCATTTTCATATTGTTAATAAAGAAGCAATTAAGTTAATAGTTGCATTAAAATTATATCAGGTTAGTGGAATTCGTAAAGCGCATGTTATTATTAATATCCAATAATAATAATAATACCAGTATGACATAACACTTCAAAACAAAACGAAAGGTTTTTTAGTGATTAATGAAAAGTTTTTTTTAGCGTGTTTTTTTTTTAATGTGGTTTCACCTACGAAAGGTTTTTATGAACCTATAATACATTAGTACGGTGAGTGATCTAAGAATTTCTTTTATTTCATAAATTTTATTTTATTATTATTTTTTATTTTATTATTTTGTATTTTTTGTTTAATTTTTGTATTCTATTCTTCTTCTTTTTTTTTTTTTTTTAAAAAAAAAAAACATTTGTGGTTATAATTCCCTGTATTTTTGTATGTCGTTATTCGGTTATGGTAAATTTGCTTGCAAAAGTTTGTAAATTCGTCTGAAGTTCTTGGAACCATTTTTTTTTTTTTAATAGCGAACACGGGAAACCAATTTAGGAAAAACTTGCTTGAACATTGTACCTTTCCCAACTCTAACATCCATCCATTGTGTTTAAATTCGATCAAATTAACTACATTATATTCAATGATTTCACTGCTGCTTCATTTCACGTTTCAATTACTATGTTTTATACTAGTCTGATCGTTTGGCCTACTTTCCTTTCAGCTACAAACGTAGACAATACACATCAAATATAGCTAGTGATTAAATCCCAGAACTTGGTTTCTCTGTAAATTACGGTTTATTCCCCCTCCTTTTGTCTCTAAATATATGGCAACGATACCAACTACATGAATTTATTCGCATTGTTCTACTTTTGCAATCACCAGTTTGACATTTCCGCATTACTCATGAAATGTGTATTTATGGCGACATGTCCTGTAAATCTAAACTTTGTTGGCTTATGAAAACACTTCGTGGAACTATTAAAAAACGTAAAGTGCGGAACTTGAACTTCAGACATTAGCGTGTTCGTCATAATATACAAGTCAAGCAGTCAGAAAATGGAGAAAATATGTAGGCAAACTATGGTATTTTTTAAAAATATTTTATTGCGTAAGTTATTTTTCTTTCTTTATTTTTTTCTTTCTTTCTTTTTTTTTTTTTTTAAAGCGCAGGTGATTTGTTACCGATGCAGACAATTCGTCAATTCTGCGTCGTTTATATTTCCCATTACACTCTTCTACCTTGTTGTGTCATCGCGAAAGCACTGCACCAATCCGTGAAATGGGGAATTAGGTTATACGCACACGTGTAATGAGTATAATAACGGAGGACTGTTGAGGGAATTTACCTCCTGTTGCTTCATTAGGATTGAGTCATTCTAATTGTTCTTTGAGATAGTCGACTGCAATTTGCAAAGAGCAGTTACATATCAGGAAATAATGAAGCAGGTTTGCTAGCGATAAGTACAAGAGGTTCGACTGAGATACATTCCTCGAAAAGGTATTAGAAATTTCAACAGTCAAATCTCAACCAACAGGAAAATATTGCATTTTCTTTCTTTCTTGTGATAAATAATTAAAACATAATTTGACAACTTGATTATTAAGCGATTAATAATAATACACTTTAAATAGATTAATAATTAAGTAATTTATATATATATATATATATATATATATATATATATATATATATATATAAGGAAAGGAGTTCTGAACTTGACATTATCAAGTTCAAAATGGCATACTTCCTAAGATTTCGGAAAGTTTAATCCTTAGGTCTCCCACAAGCTCTCATAAGACTTTATTCTTTCAGTCTAATTTTTTTTCACTTGTTTTATGCATTTTTTTAAATTTTAATAGTGTATCCCTGACGATGTCTCAGTGACTGAACGAAATATAGGACGATTAAACTTGTGTTTAATTATTTACTGTGCTGTAATCATTCCATTAAGCCTAATAATAAGTCAAAATGGCATATTTTGATAAGTACGATGAAGACATTGGACAAGTACTCAGTGAATATCCACAAGAAGTTCATAATACGAATTTTTGGAGCAGGACTGTTGTTTGAGTCTAATTTATGGCGCTTGTAAGCAAGCACTATTTTGCCACTTCCTAAATCCAAGAAAACATGTAAAGAAAAGATGAGATAGAATTTTTCAGTTTTCTGGTTTTTGCCTCCAACCAAACTTGCCACTCCTAGGCGTTGTGCTAGTGCTTAGGGGGGGGGGGATCCTCCAAACTTAGTACTTCAAATCAGTACATGAAGTGAAACGGATTTACAGTGGTATAATTTGCAAGAAATACAGCACCTTAAAACGCGCGCGCGCACACACACACACACACACACACACACACACACACACACACACACACACACACACACACACACACACACACACACACACACACACACACACACACACACACACACACACACACACACACACACACACACACAGAGAGAGAGAGAGAGAGAGAGTACCTTTAAAATACAACATCTTAAAGAGAAAGAATATGAGCCACAAATTGAACTCTGTCTGTTGGACGTTCGCAAATTCTGATGTTCCTATGTACACTTGATTCATTTACTCTCCAGATGTAATGAATATTTGTAAAGATTTGTAGGCTTGTGAAAATGTTCATTTCTAAACCAGCATCTTCAATTCTGGTAAGGAAATATAGAGTACAAACTTGTTGAATTAATTAATCAGGTTATACGTGTCTAATAATCATCTCGGTAGTGAGACAAAACCTGTGTTTCTATCATAATATAGCTCCACATTTTTACGACACCTCGAACCTTAACCCGTTAGACCGTTGTATAACAGTATTACTTTACGGAAACCAGTATATTAATTTTACAACTTTAGGAAACCTCGATTAAGGTGAATTACTGGCGATAGCCTTTTTAACGATAAATCATTACAATGGCTAATATTAAAGCTTATTCTTAAATAAGTTTTAAATAAAAAAATCCTCTATCACCGCTTCATTTCACAAAGGGATTAGGCGACTCTTTTATTGTTAACTGGTGAAAGTCAGTAAGACAATCGATTTCCACTCTTCGTCACCAACGTAGTTGAGTCCATTTTAACCAGCGAACTGTAGACTTAAGGGTGAAAAATACGGCAGACAAGTTCCAATCTCGTGTTGTTAAACCAAATAGGTCAGTAACACGAGCACACATGCGCGCGCGCGCTCACACACACACACACACACAGAAATTCGTGTCTTTCTATTTCACTTTTTAGAAGTACTTGCATTCGGAATTAAGATCTGAATGCTAGAAACGTGGCATGGTGCGTCTGTGTGTGCGAGAGAGAGAGAGAGAGTGAGAATTAAACCAATTTTCCCATGTGTATTTCAAATTCGAAAAAAAAAATCAGCTAACGCCTTTTTATTCCCGTATACGGGGAGTAGGCGAGGCCATTTAGCCCTATCTAACTTTTGGAGACTGAGTGGGCAGTTCATTCTCCACTGGTGCCAATCAGAGATAGATGGCCCAAGGCTATCACTAATTAAGCGGTACACAGTGAAGAGAGACGGCTCAAATGTGCCGCCATCTCGTGGTCCCTAACCCTAACACAATATATTTAATGTCTGAAAAAATAATGTGGGTTCTACGGTCGATTTTCTTGAGTTTACGTGACGAAAAACCCGAGTTTCCGGGAGGAAAATCCCGCTTGCCCGTGCCCAGAGATCGACTAACTCGGGAACCGGTCGAAAAAAGGCTTAGAAAAATTTCCTCTAGTCGCCGACTAGAACTCGAAACCAAGTCTTCCTTCGTGCGGCCAAGCGCCGTGGTTGCAAACGCGACATCCACTGAGCTACACAAATTGAAATTTGGATTACTCAGTAAGACATTAACAATGTTTAGAAACTTTAGAAATCTCAGGTTGAGTTGGTTGAAATTTATGGTCAAAACAACCTGAAGCCAGTATTTATTTTTGACTATTAACTGTGTGTCTGTGTGTTCAGATATGTCTGTTTTGTGGGATGAAAAACTCGAGTTGCTGAAAAAATGTATAATAATAAATAAAATTAATAAACATTGGAAGCATATATAAGATCTTGCTCGCTCTCAATTGAAATACAACAGTTCCCGCTTTTACGATTGGCAAAATTTTTCCAAAGAGCTTCCGTAGCTCAGTCGGTATTGACAAAAGCCTTTGGTTGGAAAGGCCTGGGTTCGAATTCCGTCTAGGACGAGAAGACCGGCTAACTCAACTGAAGATGAGTTAGCCGGTCTCATATAGGCTGAGGGGTTTTTCTTCCCTCAGAACAGGCTGCTTTGCCAGTTCTGAGGAACGTTAGAACACACGCAGTTAACATACATAATACACTATCTGTAGGAAACAACAGTTGGGCTCCTTGTCAAGGGGCTCAACACTTCTTAAAACTAGGTAAGAAACCAATGGATAAATAGTCTAGCGGTACCTGCAGCAGTATACTGGTTAAGGGGAAAGCTCCATCCAGGTGCCAGTTAAGGGATAACGAAATACCACAGAAGCGAGACAATCGAATGCTTATTTTTCTATCGAGGTTGCTGACTGAGATCACAGCATCCAGCCGAGAATGAAACATTTTAACCACCTCACTGGCCATTATAGATCAAATACGGATACGCATACGCTTCGTATCCATCACATATTTCAATGTAATATCAATGGTGTTAAAATTTTAATATGCACTTCGCATCCATGATAAACTCGACGTCTATAGACGTCTTGGCCGGTAGCGTGGTTTTAATTCCTATGAATGATTTCTAATAACTGAATAATATGGTTTATTTTTTTTTTTTATCCAATGATTGAATTTTACGTTACAAATAGATGTTGAAAGTTTTTCCACTTGGTTATATTATAATTTAAAGATGCCAAGAAATTATATCCTTGGTTTCATTCTTTATCCAAGTGTGAGCAGCCAACAAAGTTTGCGCATGAAGTAACTTCATGACAGGGCAACTTGTATATAGAGACTAATTAATAAGGCAATTGATGTGAAGTCATTAGCCTGTATATACGAGTTGCCCTGTCACGAAGTTACTTCAGGTGCAAACTTTGTTGGCTTACACTTGGATAAAGAATGAAACCAAGAATATAATTTCTTGGCATCATTAATTTACGTCACAAAATATTGCATTCAATTAACGCTACTGTCAGGATGGGTGAAGCACAACTCCTTTTCATATTCCCCCTTTGTCCGTGATGAGAGTTATTTGAGAAAGGGAGATTTGTGAGCAATTAAGCTCGCCCTCTGGGGGCAGCTGTGTTAGGTATAATCAGTTGAGAGAAGAATAGCCTTCAGTCTTTTATATTTGTAGTAATCTGTTTCATTGTAATTGACAGTTTGTACGATCAGTGGGATTGAATGTGAACTTGGCTTGACGAAGAATTTTTCTGCGAGATCGCGGAGAAGGGAAGAAATGTATGGAATGCCGGTTTCTCGATGAATCTGTGAATTTCTGATAAACAACGGGGCATACAGGATCATCCTTAGGCATTTATTTTGGATTCTGTCTAGTTTTGAAATGTTTGGTCGTGAAGTGTGACTCCATGCTGGTGAGACGTAGGTAATAACGACGTATGACCATACGGTCTTCTTCTTCTACTACGCGTTATTCCCGCTTCCCATGCAGGGTCCGCGTGTTACTTTAGATGCGACTTCTTGTTAGTACTGCTCCCAACCGACCCGTCGCCTGGTCTGCCGCTTGGGGGGATAAATTTTTGACTGTGGAGGCATATGTGTTCATGGGGCAGGTTTGCCTGTTTGCGGGATGAAAAACGCCAGATAAACTGGCGGAAAAAACCCTACTGACCGCGCCCAAGACCGGCTAACTTGGCTATGCTTGAGGAAGATCCTCAAATTCCTCACGTCTACAACAGGAATCGAACCTGGGACACTCCTTCCCCAGGCATATGGTTGCGAAGTGCAAAGCCACTAGGCTAACCGCGCGGTTACGTATAACCATACGGTAAAGTAGTAATTTGTTTTGTAAGTTTAATTTGCTCTTGCGGTTGATCATTGGGTAGAGCTGTGCCATGACTTTGGAAGTATTGGAGCCAATGAGATTGATATGTTCGCTAAAAAGGATTTTCTAGTCCAACAATACCCCAAGGTATTTGGTCTCTGATTGCCATGGAATCTTTTGACCAGAGAGCAAGATGTCTTCTTTAATGCAGGCCTGTCTTCTTGAGAACAGCATAGGTGAGCTTTGGAGGGGATTCACCTGAATCCTCCAGTTGGTGAACCAGTTTTCTAGCACGTTGATACTTCCTTAGAGTCTAGTGATTGCTAGGCGAGGGCTGAGCGACCTTGCTGGAATAGCGGTGTCGTCTGCATAGAGGGCCGTAATAGTTACTCTTGAGTTAAGAGGGATGTCTGATACGTAAGTTGTGAAAAGTATTGGGGCCAGGAGAGAACTCTGAGGTACTCCAGCCAGGATTACCTTGATGACACAATTCTGTTGAGTTTTACTCATGTATCTTTCACTAATGTATGAGTATATAAGTTTCACTACTTTAATTGGGATATTGTTTTCAATTAGTTTGAAGATAAGGCCTTGATGCCAGACCTTATCAAAGGCCTTGGCAACCTCCAAAAATACAGAAGCAGTGTGAAGGTGCCAGTTAAAACCATGGGTGGTATGTTCTGTTAGTCGGTGAATTTGTTGCACTGTGTTGTGAGCTTTGCGAAACCCATATTGATCATTTGGAATTATTTTCCGTTTATCCACAGCTGATTGTAGTCTTGATAGGATGACCTTTTCTGTTACTTTGCCGAGGCAGGAAAGAAGACTGATGGGCCTGTAGCTTTGGAGAAGTTGTGGGTTATTACTTGGCTTTTTTAGAGGTATAATGTCAGCAATTTTCCAATCTGTGGGAAAGTACTGGAATCTTAAAATGGAATTGGCGATATTAACTAGAAGAATTATGGCTTTCCTTGGGAGTAGCTTTATTATTCTATTGGTAATGCTGTCGGGGCCGGGAGCCTTTTTGTTCTTCAGATTGGATATAATATTGATTATTTCTGTTGGAGATGTGGGGGTGATGATTTATGAATCATCCTTAGGCTGTCTTAATGCTTTTCTAACTTTACGAGGAACTTTGTAAATGAGATTAATATTTAACTTTTCATAAGATGAGCTGCATTGATTTTCCAGATTGTCAATTAGGGCTTCTACTTTTTCTTCATCTGAGTGTGCAATTCCAAGTTTGGTCTTCATAGGGGGAAGGGGTTGTGTTTTGGTGCGAAGAGCTTTTGCAAATTTCCACATGGAGTTATCTTCTGGGTTGATTTCCATGAGTTTGGATTCTCATTTGGAATTCCTGTGTATCTGGAGGCTTCTTGAACATGTCTGTTCAGGTTGTTTAAGGTTGTTTTGTCCTGCAGAGCTCTAGTGTTGTGATATCGCTTTCTGGCTTTGTTTTTGGTCCTAATCAGGTCCATTATCTCTTCTGGGATCCAGTTGGATGCGTGGAAGACAGTGGTTTGAGTGACTGATGCTGTTGCTGTGCTGATTTGCTAGTTAAATTGCTTACAGCTAGGTCTATGTCTTCTTTTTTGCGAATGACAGTGGGTGGGCCAATGTGGACTGGGAAAACCTTAGAGAGCTTGTCCCATGCTAAGAAAGAATGATGGGGAGAGAGCTGATCCTGGAGTCCTAGCTTGAGCAGGATGGGATTATGATCTGAGTTAATCTCTTGTAATGCCTCCAACTGGTATTGATATCTGATGTTCCTGAGGATAACTATGTCTAGTACATCAGAACTTCCTGATGGGCTGTAGGTGGGCTCAGTGGGTCCAGTTACTATTGATGAGTTGAGTGACGTGGAGTTGAATAAGGTTGGAATAAGCCTTTGGAGTTGATAGGATTTATCTGAACTCCAATCAGGCATCTCTTTAGAGTTGAGGTCTCCTGCTATAATTATGGAATCCATGTAGCCGAGGATGGAGTCTGTCTGCTGTCAATAGCGGAATGCTGGGAGGATTGTATGCTGTGTAGATTTTGAGTTTGCCTGCATTATTTGTGTGCACCTCTACACCTGTCACTTCAACGTTTTGAAAGTTTGGGGGGCTGGTCAATGCATTGTGGACCAAATAATTTTTAATAAAAATAGCTGTGCCACGACCACTAGAGTTAAGTCTGTCTGTCCTATATAAAATATAACGTCTTATTCTTGGGTTGTTTGATGGTCTGAGGCGGGATTCACTGATTAGGATTATGTCCAGATTGTATCTCTTTGCAAATTCTTGCAGCTCAAGAAATTTATTTGTTAAGCCATTGGCATTCCATGCTGTTATCATGAGGGAATTCTGTCTGAATTTTTTAAACATTATAGCGAGCTGTTAATATGGATTGGGTTGCTAGATAAAATCTCTTTCTGGAAGATGGTGAGGTGCTTGCTTGCTGAATTCGTGCAGCATTGTTGCAAGTGAAGAGGTTAGAGCTGATGTGAGTTTAAAGCATGTTTGCTCTTGCGATGAAAGAGTCTGAGTTCTTACCGCCTCCACATATGATTTGGACATGGATGAAGGTCGAGTGCCTTCCTGTGCTGCTGAATGTGAGGTATTATGATCTGAAGGGTGACCTGCTTGGTTGTTTATTGTGTCAATGCTTGGAGCGTGGTTCGTTCTTGTTGATCCACGGTTTTTTGGATGGAAAAGGCATCCCTTGTAATTAGCGTGATATGGTCCTCTACAGTTGGCACAACAGGCAGGTGTGGATCTGGGCTTGGTGCAGGAGTTGGTTTGGTGACCCTCACCACATTTCAGGCATTTGAGTCACTGTGCTCTGATGACTTCACAGATGCAAAGGGTTCCCCTCTCTTCATTTATTGTCAGGTGAGTTTAAAGTTATTTTACAGAGTTATACATATAGAAGCAAAAAGCACTAACATTAAAAGAGAAAGATGAAATTTTTAACTTTCATGAATCCCGAATGAAATTCACCGAACTTACTCCAAGTTTCAGGTTCCCTCAATCTGATAACCACCATTTTAAAGAATGCAAAAAAAGTTTCTATTAAGAGTTTGGTTTCCAGGAACGTAAACCCACTTCATGACATTGAGCATGTGGGAAATTACGAGTCGATTTACGATAGCTTACTTAACGACGGTTTTCCAAAATCAATTAAGTTATAAAACGGGAGTTTACTGTACTTTTATAAAGGTTTATCACGTCCTGGAAGGAATCAAACTCTGGTCTCTCCAACCGAAGGACAAATGTCGAGACCCCCTCCTGACTGTGAAAAAGTTTAGAAAAATGGTACGTCTGATTACAAAATTGTTTTACCTCCTCTGGTTTGCTGAAAGTACTGCATTGTTGTCCAGGAAGTTTAGAAATGCTGAAAACGTGGCAGGACTTAGAATTTCTAAGAGAAATATGAGGGTGGTCTGAAAAGTTCTCGGCCTAATAATTTTGAAATTTATAACTTCAAAATTATTTTTATTTTTCAGCATAATCTCCCTTAAGACTAATAAATTTATTCCAGTGATGCTCCAGCGCCATTATCCCGTCCCTGTAGTGGTTCCCAGTAAGATCTTCAAAATACCCCTTTACAGCTGCAATCTACTCCTGATTCGAAGAAAAACGCTGATTAGCGAGGAAGAGTTTTGGGAAGAGATAGAAGTCAGAGGGAGCCAAATCTGGGGAACATGGTGGATGTTACAACAATTCATAGTGCAGATCCCTTAATTTTCCCATTGCCGAAACACCTTCGTGGGCAGGTGCATTGTTTTGATGAAAGATGAGTTTTTTCTTCTGAAACCGGGTCTTTTCTGACGAATTTTTTCACTAGTCTGGTTAAAAGATCAGAATAATATTTCCTGGTTATTGTTTTAACCTTTCCAAGATAATTAATAAACAAAATGCCTTTAGCATCTCAAAACACCGATGCCATGACTTTTCCTGCTAATGGAATCGACGTTGTCTTTTTTGGCTCTGAACAACCGGCTTCTGTTCACTGTTTTAACTGCTGTGTGGATTCTGGTATGTAATGGTGAATTCAAGTCTCGTCCATAGTAATAAATTAACACACAAAATCACTTTCATTCTTGTTAAAACGCTCCGAGCACTGTTCAGAGATTTTCATGCAAGTGCGTTTTTGATCTGCTGTGAACAAGCGTGGCGCCCTTATATATTTTGCATAAAGAATTACAAATGAAAAAGCTGTCTTTTTCATTTGTAATTCTTCATGCAAAATATATCCTACACGTTCTTTTGAAATGCCTGTAGTCTCAGCAATTTCACGCACTTTGACTCGCCGGTCATCCAATACCACATCATGCACTTGATCAATGATTTCTGGTGTTGTTACACTTTTTTTGGACATCCTTCACATGGATCATCTTCAAGCTGGTACGGTCACGTTTAAACTCGGCAGCCCATTTCTTAATTATCGAAAACGAAGGAGAAGAATGCCCATAAACTTTTATGAACTTCGAATGAATTTCTTTTGGCGTTAAACCTTCTTTTATAAAGAATTTTATAACTGCACGATACTCAGTTTTATTCATTTCAAGGGATACAGACAACACTTTTACTTCAGACAACTGTATAAAACAAACTACTTGATAGAATGACTTGCAATTCCACATGGATGCTTATGACAGATTATCAACTTAGAAAAAAATAATCGTGCCGATAGTGTTGCCATCTGTGGTTGAGGCCGAGAACGTTTCCGACACCACCCTCGTAAGTCGTTTGAATACTCGCGTCTGCTTTGTTCACAAAGTGAGCATGCAGGCATGCCATTTAAAAGTTACCCCTATTCCCTTCACACAAACACATGAACGAACGAACTCAATGAGCACAGTAACAAGTCTTCGTTTTCAATTCGCAAAACAGGCCAGGATTCTTTATTAGAACTATGCCAAAAAAAAAAAAAAAATGCAGTGATATACATAATACACTACCCTTAGTTATTTTGATCATAATATCTAAATTTGAATCGCTAAAATCTTATCGATTCAAATTTAGTCCACGTTATCACTATTTAATTTATAGTTTCTTGTGTTATCAACAAAAGTGAAATTAAATATTTTCTCTTTCCTAATATCAGCAGGTGTCCTTTTGAGAGCTGCCAAACATTGTTTCTCTTCATTCAGCTTTCATTGGTCTTTCTTACAGACCAATTATTTGTACGTTATTCGCAGTGACCGTAGCAATAAAGGTATAATTAGCGAATTTCGGATTTAATGCTTCAATTCGGTGGATTTTCAAGATGGCGTCTCGAGTAGTCGATGTTGAGAATTCTGATTTTAGAATTATCAGTCGAGTGTGTTAGTGTTTCGTATCGGGTATTATTGATGATGAATTGTGAATTTAATTGATATGTTTTAGCGATTTTTATGTTTATTCATTGTAATAGTAGTTAATAGCTTGCTGTTATAAACAGTCGCTTAATTTTCGTCAGTGCATTATCCAGCGTCAACAGAGTGCTCGATCATCAGAGCAGGTAAGACTTTTATTTCATCTTCAAAAACATTTTTCAGGCCCTCTCCTGTTCCCTGCCCTGTGCAGCACTTGGTGGTTGAAGGGACAAGGCAGATCCTTCCCCCACTTCAAGTCTAGATTTAATTATGGATTCACCATATGAGGATCTCTCTTTCAAAGAACTTCTAGCTATTTTTCGGCAAATTGGTAACATTTTGCACACGAAATGGCCAGGAAGAGTTGAAATTCATCAGGTTATGGAGGTCGAGACAGAAGACCCTCAAACCTCCGAAATTTCTCCTCACAATACACATGACAACGTCACAACAACTGACATAGATTCCAATGATTATCAGGAAGTCAGCAGAAAGAAGAGAAAGAAAGAGTCTATTGCTGCAGAACCTGAATTTGTACCTCAAATGGACACATCAGCACAATCTAGCGCAAGAACAGAGACAAATATACCGACACAGCCCAAAGAGAGGATCCCACCAGTAGTCTTGCGATCTAAGGAGAAATGGTCATTGCTTGCAGAGACGATGAAGAAAAATAACATCAAGTTCTCATCAGCCAAAAACACAGATGACGGAGTCCGTATACAGCCTGAAGGAACAACGGACTACCGCCAGCTCACCAGACTTATGGATGATCATAAATTTCCATACCATACTTACCAACTCAAAAGTGAAAAGAACCTCAAGGTAGTGATCAGAGGATTGGTAGAAAACATAACATCAGAAGAAATAGCTACTGACCTTAGATTACAAGGCTTGGAGCCAATAAAGATTTCTCGAATGTATCGAGCAGACAAGCGTCCCATGCCTCTGGTCTTAGTAGAGATCAGTAAAGATCAGAGAGAAATTTATGATCTTAAAATAGTCTGCAATTTGGTCATCAAGACCGAGCCACTAAGAAGAAAGGCATCGGCTGGTCAATGCCATCGCTGCCAAAAATTTGGGCATTCACAAATGTTATGCAGAGCAGACTACAAGTGTGTGAAATGCGGTGGCAACCATCCCTCGCACACTTGCGTCAAACCAAAGTCCACACCTGCTAAATGTGCGAACTGCAGTGGCCCACATCCTGCTAATTACAAGGGCTGTTCTCTCTATCCATCCAACCTTCAAAAACCTAGACAGGAGTTAATTCAGCCCACGCAGAAAAATATTGTGAGATATGTGCCTGAAATCAAAGCACGAAAAGTTACACCAGATAAATCTTATGCTTCTGTGGTTTCCTCACGTAACACCGAGGCACTCCCTGCAGCTAGCAGTCAAAATTCCTCAGCAATTCTTGCTGCCTCACTAGGGGAGATGCTAATGGCCTTCAGCAAAACAAATCCAAGCCAGGCCGATACCAACAAATTCCTTAGGAATACTCAAGTCATCTTCTCCATGATTAATGACTAATTCAGCTTCAACATCAAATTCTATACAGATAATATTCTGGAATGCAAACGGTCTCAACAACAAAAGTTTGGAATTACAGGAACTTACAGATCATTTACAAATTGATATTCTCCTCATAAACGAGACTCACCTACGTCCCTGCGATAATCCCAAACTCAGAAATTATTCATTACTTAGAAATGACAGACTCAATGCCAGAGGAGGAGGCACTGCCATCTTTGTAAGAAGAAACATCCGCTATAATGAGATTAAGAAGACTAATACATCTAACCTCGAGGAGACAGGCATAGAAATTCATACCAACAATGCAGGCAGCTTAAAGATTTATTCTGTATACAACCCCCCTGGCAAACCTTTACTCCCCTCTGATCTCTCTCAGCTACTAGATACAAATGAAGCAATAATTGTAGCAGGAGATCTCAATTCTAAGCATCCTTTATGGAACAGCAAGAGTTTTAACAACAACGGAATGATCCTCTACAATTTTGCCTTGAAGAGAAATATTGTTATTGCAGGCCCAATCGAGCCAACACATTATGGAGCGATCGGCAGACCTGATGTTTTGGATATTGCTATTTTTAACAATATTTGTCATCAATTTCAACTTCAAGTGGTTGACGAGCTCAGCTCAGATCACAATCCAGTACTCTTAAGTTTAGGGGGGGAGCCTGAGCTCATTCCCAACCAATCTCACACTAATTTTGCAAAATTCAGGGCTAAAATGAACACTATCATAGACTCAGTACCTACTATCTCCACCTGTGAAGAAATTGACCTGGCAGTCAGCAATCTTGAATGTAAAATACGCGCTGGCTTATCCGCAGCTTGTTCTATTTCCACCCCAGCTCAAGTCAACTCACTTCCTGAAGAAATCCTTGTTCTGATCAGGAACAAAAATAGACTCAGACGCCGCTATCACAACACGCTATCTCCGCAAGACCGTCGAGTACTAAATAGAGCATCCAACCAAGTTCGTTACGCATTAAAAGATCACAAAAACCAGCAATGGGAAAGAAAACTCTGTTCTCTCAAAGCTGAAGATAATTCTCTGTGGAAGTTGACTAAAGCTCTCCGTACAGATCGCTCTAACATCCAGCCCATTCACGGAGAAAGAGGTCTTGTTTACAGAGATAATGAAAAAGCCGAAGCTTTCGTTGATGCCCTCCAGCTTCAGTGCCGTCCTAATTATACGCATGCTGATCTGACCTTCATAGAGAGGATACACCGTCGTGTACGCTCTGCGCTTCGGAAACCTTGTAGCTGTGATAATATCTGTCCCGCCTCACCTAAAGAGGTCTATTCAATCATTAGGAAGCTTAAAAACAAAAAAGCCCCTGGTCCAGATGAAATTACCAACAAAACAATTAAAGCCCTCCCACACAAAGCTGTCATGCATCTAGTAGCCATTATTAATGCAATTCTGAGATTAAATTATTTCCCCTCAAGATGGAAACAAACTGATATATTCCTTATTCTCAAGCCTGGTAAGGCACCTCAAATGACACAGAGCTATAGACCTATCAGTCTTTTATCATGCTTAGGAAAAATCGCAGAAAGAGTCATTCTCAACCGACTTAATGAGGAGGTGAATAAAAATAACATAATTCCGAAAGAACAATTTGGTTTTCGTACCGGCCATAGCACTACACAGCAAATTCACAGACTGACTGAATTCATCACTACAGGCTTTAACTGGAAACAGCATACAGGAGCTATCTTTTTAGATGTTGCAAAAGCATTTGATAAGGTGTGGCACAAAGGTCTCATCTATAAATTAATTACAGCCAACATCCCTCTTTACCTTACCAAAATTATTAACTCCTTTCTACAGGACCGTAAAATCCAGGTCAAGTTGCGCGGAATTCGATCCTCAATGAAAAAAATCACTGCTGGTGTCCCTCAAGGCTCGCTGCTCTCACCGCTGCTTTTTAACATCTTTGTTTCTGATGTTCCTAGCACATCACTAACCACTATAGCTAGTTATGCGGATGATATGGCAATTCTTAGCAGATCTCTTAGGCCTAATATAGCTACTCAGCGATTACAAACTGCAGCAAGAAAATTGGAGGACTGGTTCAGAAAATGGAGAATATCTGTAAATGCCGATAAAAGCACTGCCATTCTCTTCACAAGAAGACAAGCATCTCACTCTGGAGAAGTTAAACTTTTTAACACAGCCATCCCATGGAGATCTACTACCAAATATCTAGGCATTCAGCTTGATAACCGTTTAAACTTTAACTCCCACATAGTTTATGCATGCAAAAGGGCAAACTCTGCAATTGTACAACTCTATTCTCTCCTCAATAGAAGAAGTCAAGTTAGCACTGAAAACAAACTACGGATCTATAAAACAATTATCAGACCATCGTTAACTTACGGATCTCCAGCCTGGGGTCACACTTCCCCCACCAACATCAACAAGCTACAAGTTATTCAAAACAAGTGCCTCCGTATGATTTTTAACGCTCCGTGGTTTGTCAGAAATGCTCTCTTGCACCGTGATGCCGATATTCCAGATATTCCCACGTTCCTCCATAACAGTGCTGCTGCTTATTTTGCCAAAGCAGCTGTTCATCCAAATCAACTCATTCGAGAATCTTCTAACTATGACGAACACGACAGGTGGAAACATAAGCGCCCGAAAACAGCTCTCCTTATCGGTTCAGGTTCCTCCATACAGCTCTAAATAGGGTGAGCCAAGTGCTCGCTAATCTTTAATGCAAGACTATTTCATAGAGACAAAGGGATTGGAGTCCTTGGGACTGATATCCATCATGCCACATCAGTTATCAGTATCAATGCTTCAATTCTTTGAAGCACTAAAAATCAGAAATTCTCCTCCTTAACAGGACATATTGAAAAGAACGAAAACTGTCTTGCGTTAAACGAAAGCTAATTACATTAATTTTTGAAGCTTGTGCAAAGTACGGTATCTGGTAACCAAAGAAATAAACTGAATGGCTTCCGCATTTCTTCACATGAATAGCGACCTCTATAGTGATAAAGCTCTATGCAGCATGCTTGTGTCAGGTGCTGATTTCGGTCGACAGACCGATTTTTTTTTTTTTTTTTTTTTTTTTTTTGTAACCTTGCAAAACAGAACCTGTTATTATCGTAGCGTAATAAGGGAATCAAAACGGATAGATTATATATATATTGTAGATAGCAGAATTTAAAAATGTGACTTGATTTTTCTGGTACATAGGATTCTTTATTATATATAAAACAAAACAAAAAAAAAACTGGACTAAGCATCCCTCAATAATTTCTCCTAGGAGGTCCCATACTACTACTACTACTAATAATAATAATTCTAAATTTTTTTTTTTTGAATGCATTTTGTAAAAATGAATATAAACAGCCAGAATTCAAGTATTTGCATATTTTGATATATTTACAATAAGCAAGAAAATACAGAAATGTTAAGAATACACAAAAAAATTTAAAAAGAACTTCACTTCTCTATGTAAGAACCTTTGCATATCCATCTCTGAAGAAACCAATGGTAATCTCCCATCGTTGCTCCATTACCATGAAGACCTGATCAAACTGTTCACCTTGATTTGAGAATGAAAGGAGTGAATCTTCAGTGACATCTTGATCCTCGTTTTGTGGTACTTGGATATAATTTGATTAACTAGTTCTTTATAATTTTCAGTATTTGTGGTCTAGTAATGTTTGACGATATCTTTGAATGAATTAGTCTTCTATTTCAGTGACACTCCTTTTGAATTCTGAATCTTTTAACAATCATCCAAAGTCAGGGTCCAATAAATATGGCTTCCTTAAAGTGTGTGTGGGGGGATGATTTGGAAATTTTGGAAAAATATATTAGATACTGGAATGCAGGTTTAATACTGTCTGCTTCTCATGTTATTAGTTCCATCAACTTGAGCACGAGCACATTATTAAATTGTCTTTTTCATACTTATAGCATGGCCAAGAAATGTGGAAAGCCACTCATTACCATTCTGATCAAAACTAAGCCTGTTTTGGAAGAGGCCACAAACAAGAACCAGTCTTTCAGCACATAAATTTCATTTCTCTTAAAAGACCATACACATCGCTACAGTAACAAATTCCATTCTTTGTTTCCAAATATGAAGTTAGGATGTTCTTTTCTATTTCTGAAAATAGAAATTTTCATTACTGGAGCTGATTATAGCATATATTCACACTATAATCAATAGAGAATTAACGATTTGATACTAATGGATGAATTAATCACTATTGTCCATCAGTCCCGAATTAACTGTGATGGTGAGCAGGTGCTGATAGATCTAAAGAGTGAGGCATTAGTCTTCTTGTAGATGCTGAGTTTAGATATGATACCAGATGTCTGAGTCTTTGATTCTCTCCAAATCAGTGGCAGCCCAAAAGTTATAGACTGGCTGGTTTCTTGAATCCATTGAGTCAAATTAACATTATAAGATGCAGCAGTAATGAGGAGTTGATGTTTAATTCTGGGCCTCCATTTTTTACCCAATGTAATAAAACTATGCAATCAGTGGTGCACTCAGGGGAAGGGGCGAGTTGAGTCTGATTTGAGAATACACACTATGCATCGCCATACGACCTATGACTGAGCATCTGCAATGATGGCCAATACATGATACCTGTGATCTCCTCTGGTCTGGCTCGGACAAATGAAGTAGTGGTCGGTCCACCTGAGCAGCACTTTGTTCATCTTGCATTTACAGCAGCTGTGATTCCCGAGAGCTATAGGGGAGCATGAATTGGCAGTCACATAAGGTATTCCCACCTTATGTGACTGCTAATTCATAAGTAGTATAGAAGTAGAAGACACAACACAACATAAATAAAAAAAAAAGAATTTTAATTAGGAAAAGATTTTGGGGAAATTTTCTAGTGTTTTTTTCCTTTTTCTTTTTCTTTTTTTTTGGGGGGGGGAAAGGGCCCCTTGCTCCCCCATGGTGCACAACTGCTACTAACTAGACTTGTCACATTTCTTTCATGCCCCCTTGACTACTTTGTCACTTGCAATCTCTCCTTTGCTCTCTCTCTGTCATTCTCCTTTCTTTCATTCTCATCAACTCTTGATCTTCTTGCATCAACCAACTATATCTCAAACTTCTTGATCTCTTTATTCACCCCCCCCACCCCAAACTCAGTTATCATGCATTCCAACTCCCTTTTAACCATTTCCATGTTTCTCTTCAAGCAATGACGTCACAATGATGTAGGGCCAGAACTCAATGACAGACCATTTTTGCAAGATCTACAATAAATACTGGAAATAGAAGACACGGCACAACATAAATAAAAAAAATGAATTTTAATTAGGAAAAGATTTTTGGAAAATTTTCTAGTTTTTTTCCCTTTTTCTTTGGGGGTGCCAGGGCCCCTTATCCCCATCTGGGTGGCACATCCAGAGTGGGGACAAGGGAATGTCCCCACTCTGGATGTGCAACAAAAGGAATAACTAAGTGTAACAAAAAAAACAAAAGTGTAACAAAAGGAATAACTAAGTGTCTTAGTTATTCCTTTTGTTACACACATGCACACACAATAAAAGTAGTCTGCTGTACTTCTTTTGCATGGTCTAACTTTTAAATGACAAAATAAATTAAAGAAACAAGCAAATTCAAAGACGTCAGATTGCATGTGACAATTCCAAGTAAAGAAAACGTTTTATGTTAGAATAACCCCTTCCCCATATAAGACAGGTTCAAATGTGCTCAAACATGTTCCAACCATGTTTGAAGATGTCTTGAAAGTAATAAAAAATATGGCAGGGCAATTATATGGCAATAATTAAAAACTTTAGCATTACTGCTAATGGGTTCATGAAAATTTAAAAAAAAAAAAGAAAAAAAAAAAAGAAATCCATGAAAATCATGTCTATAAAACTATCCTTATGTGAGGGAATTTTTTTGATTTAACATCTTTACCCTACACATGGCACTGTATGCTTATAGGTCCTTCGATCTTTCGTGTATGGAATCAATATAAACAAAATCTTGAAGTACATTGGCATCTTGTAAATTAAATTTATTTACTAAAAAGAAAACAGTTTAATTTGTTCACTAGTGTTATTTATTAATAAAAACTGCACCTTTCAAAGTTGAAAGCACCACTACAGATCATTAAATAATGGATCGCCTTACGATTTTCACAAATGCAAATATTTTTCAAACCAAAGTGCTGATAGATAAGAGTTTTGTGTGAATGCATACTTTTCCCATTCTAATCATTAGGTGTCAAAACAGATAACAATTCAATAGGAAAAAAAACCGAGTGTGTTTTTTATAGTATGACAACTTTTAATTAGTAACTTATGAGAATTCAGGCAAATCTAAATAATAAAAGTAGCAAGGCTAATACGTTGGTCAGACATAACTTAATATACTTTATATGCGTTGTTAATTCCGTAAACTAATTACCAGCTAAATAATAAAAGTAAAAATAAAATAATTAAGTGCAGTGCATTGTACTAGTTGACTTTAAGCACAGTAGGTGATTAAAGTCAACTAGTTTTAAAGATTAAGGTGACTTTCGCCGACAACCTTGCAATGCACATAAAAGGCAAAATGGGCAGAAATGGCATACATTGCTTGCAATTAATAGCATCAGGTTCTTGAAACTTCTAGCTGTGCTTATTTACACGTACATTAATAAATTCCTGCAATTCATCAGCATTCTCTGTTGGAATAGATCCATCAATGATTTCAAAAGGCCTCAAAATAAAATTACCTGAAACACCCTCGGGTTCAAAAAAAAGTTACTAAGGTGGCATCAAGATTTTGGCATGTAGGGTATGAAGATAGATTGAAGGAAATTTGTATAAGATTAATGCAAAAGAGATTTTCAACAGAATGGAGGAAGTTTGAGTGATGGGAGAGAGAAATGCATTGTCTGAGACTATGTGGTAGGTGCAGAAAGAGTGAGTTTAAGATATAGTTTAATGAGTGCTGTCTTCAATGGCAATAATTCCTCACAGTGAACTTTTTTTTGACTCTATGGTGGTAACTTATTAACTTACTAGCTTATATAATGAGAATTTAGGCAAATCTCTCAGGCTAGTCCATGATGATAAATGTATCAAGTGGTGGTCTGAGAGATTTGCCTGAATTCTCATTATATTATTATTATTATTAAGGGCAACTCCAGAGAGTCCTTAGACTCATCGAGGGAGACCCCAAATCATGTTCATCACAACTATTTGACATTCACACAGTATCTATCATACCTCACCTTAAACTCATTCACTGTCACAGCACCCACCACAGACTCTGGCAGCCCATTCCACTCATTCACCACTCTAAAAGTAAAGAACCCAGCTGTAACACCCTTACTAACCACACTCTTGCCCAGCTTCCATGGGTGTCCCCTAGTCCCCCCACAACCAGCCCTGTTCTCAAAAATATCTATCTTCTGAATTAATTTTATAGAAACCCTTCAGTAATTTGAATGTCTCAATCATATCGCCCCTCCTCTGCCTATCAACCAATTTCTGCAACCCACAAATCCTCAACCTGTTCTCATAAGGTTCATTCCACAGACCTGCTATCATCTTGGTCACTCGCCTCTGGATCCTCTCAACCTCCTCCCCCATCAAGAAGAAACCTAGGTGACCAAATCTGGGCACAGTAGTTGAGATGGGGTCTTATCAAGGCTCTTATCTCTGCTTGTCAACGTATTCTTCAGCAACCAAGTGATTTCATGAGCTGATTTGGTCACTTTTGCAATGTGTCCCCTAAACTTCAACTCCTTATCCACCAACACTCCTAAATCTTTTGCCTCATCAATTTCCTGGAGCACAGTTCTGCTAATCTGTGCTCCAGGAAATTGATGCTGATCTTTTCACCCCAAAATGTATAACCTTACATTTTGCCACATTAAATTGACATCCATTCTTCTTAGCCCAGACCTCCAATCTATCCTGCAAAATTTTGACATCATCTGCATTCACTATTGCCCTACCCAACTTTGCATCATCTGCAAACAAATGAACTGTTCCTCTCAGATCCTTTCCTATATCATTAATTAACAAATTAAACAGCAGTAGTCCAAGAACAGATCCTTGTGGCACACCACTAGTCACAGGCTGTCTTTTGGACTCTACTCCTGAATAAACCACTCTCTGATATCTCTCCGTCAACCACCCTCCTATCCATCTCACCAACCCTATATCCATCCCCATATGCTGCATTTACTGATTAGAATTCCATGTGGTATCCTGTCAAAGGCCTAGTCACAGCACCCACCTTAGGCATGACCTACCCTTCACAAAACCATGCTGTCCCCGATACAGCATCCCATTTTCATCTATCCAATCTTGTATTTTCCTCGACTATTTTCTCCAAGACCTTGATAATGATTCCTGTTATGCTGATTGGCCAGTAATTTTCAACAGCAGCCTTGGAACAACCTTTATGCAGCGGAACTATTTTCCCCTCTTTCCATCCCCTTGGGACTGACCCAGACCTGAGGCTCAAATTAAACAAAATGATCAAGGGCACTGACAATTCTTTAGCTGCTTCACGTACGACACGAGCTGGTATACCATCCAATCCCACAGATGTATTGACATTGAGATTCTGTAATAGACTATTTACCTCTACTTCATTCATCACAATTCCAGTATAAGCTGTTGGTTCTTCCATTCCTGTAATGTCACCACCTGGATGATATAAGTTACTAATTAAAAGTTGTCATACTATAAAAAACACACTGTTTTTTTTTTTTTTCTATTGAACTGTTATCTGTTTTGATACCTAGTGATTAGAATGGGAAGAGTATGCATTCGCACAAAACTCTCTTATCTATCAGCACTTTGGTTTGAAAAATATTTGCATTTGTGAAAATCCTGTTAGCTTCTTTACCAACTGGCACTGAAGTATATTTGGGCAGTTTATCTTCTTCCCACCCCCTCAGTTTTATATTTTATTAAATGCTAGATATAGCATCATTATGTTTTTAAATAGTGAAATACCAAAGTCAGCAATTATAGCACAAGTAGACATAACACCACTGATAACATACTAGTTTCTTGGGGTGGGATAGAGAGATGCTACTTTGTGCTTAAAAAATGAGAACAAAGCCTTGAAAGACATCTTACTATTGAAAATACAGTTGTTTTTTTTATCATTCTGAATACTACAGTTTCATGCCATGACATAATTTACAAGGCATACACTTTCTCTCTTTCTCACTTTCTCTATTATAGTCTCCGTCTCACATTTATTTTTTATTAAATTTTTATTATTATTTATTAAAAAAAATAAATTTTATTTATTAAATAATAAATATCTGAGATGAAGGTTTCAGCATATTTCTGTTATGCTCTAACTCAACAATAATGATGAGGAGGACACTGACTTGTATAAGGAGATTCTTGTTCCATTGTGTAAGGCTCTGATTAGGCCACACATGGACTACTGTGCACAAATTTGGTCACCTGATTTTCAAAAGGATGAAGAGATGTTGGAAATGGTCCAGAGGAGACTGACTAAGGTAGTTTCTGATTTCTGGAATGTTGAGCATGAGGAAAGGTTGAGAAGATCCAATTTAGTTTAGGTGGATAGGAGGAAGAGGGGTGATATGAGAGACATACAAGTTGGTAAGGGTTTGTTATAGGATCAATGTTGAAGAGGTTTTTCATAAATGGCAGGAGATCACAAGAGAAAACCAGAGTCATCCCTGGAAGCTGTATAAGGAGGGTGTGTGCAGGGGAGTGAGAAGCAGGTTTTTTGCATGCAGAATTGTGAATGATTGGAATATCTTGCCTGAGAGTGTGGTGTCTGCAGAGAATTTGAATGTGTTTAAGGTGCAGTATGATGAGCTGTATAAGAAAAAGGGACCTCCTAGATGAGTCTTTGACTCCATGAAAGTCTTAGGATAATAATAATAATAAATGATTATAAATAAATTAGCGCCTCCGTAGCGCAATTGGAAGAACAACGGTACATTGTGCCCTTTGATTGGAAAAGGCCTGAGTTCGATTCCCGTCGTGATGGGAGGAATCTTTATATGGACTTTTTCAATTGAAGGTGAGTTAGCCGATCTCATACGGAGGTAGCAGGGTTTTTTCTCCCAGAAACTCTGGTTTTTCATCCCACATACAGACAAATCGGCCCTTCAGAACGCACACAATTTACAGACAAAAGATACTTGGTGTGGTGGGTGGTAGTTGATTGGTAATAGAGGTTCAGTAGTGGTGGTGGAGACGGAGGGTTGTACATTAGGTGTCCTCCTGCGATGAGTCTTTGGACTCTTTGGAGGTGTCACGAAAAATAATAATAAATGTAAATGCAAAAATATAAAGAATTCTGCCTTTGCACACATTATTTCTGATAATGAACATAATGTTTACTTTATGATTCATGGGTTGGCATTGTGAGATACTAGCTGCACATTAGTGAACACACACTAAAATCAAAGAATTCCTTTGTGTGCAAGGCCTGGGTTTCTCAAGCATGTGATAAATGAATAGAATGTTTTTAGTGGAAACTATGAATGCTTCTTTGGCAAATGTAATGAAGGAAACGCAAGATTGGTATTTAGATATTGTATGAGTAGGAGATCTGCTGAGTCCTTGGACTGCCTGGAGGCATCTATACAATCAAAATAATAAGAATTGACCTGCATTAGAACAGAGTATACTGATATACTTTCATGCCACTACAGCAAAGCTATTGCAGTGAAAAGTTATAGCAGCTGCGCCTTTTTATTTTGAAATGACTGTTATTTAATCTAGTTTTTATTTTTTACACAGCTAATCACACCATATGGAAACATAACCACTGATCCAGGAATAATGCAAGTTGTTGGAGAAAAAATGATCTTTTCCTGTCAAACTACCACAAAGAAAATTCCTGACAGGTTTGAAAAGTCAGAAAGACTGAAGAGATTGGATGTTGATAATGGTAAGGTTTGTTATTGATACTTGTTTTGCTTGGTAGCTTAATAAAAATAGTCACGTTCATTTCTCGAGTCAAATCTTGCTTTGAAAACTTGTTAATCTTAAGTAGTTTAATATCCTAAACAAAGCTAACTTTTTTTTCATTAGGAATAAATAACAAAACATAAATAATTAACATTTGAAATTTACCTTTTAGTTACATTTATTAATTTTCCTGCACTATTTTTATTGCATATGTATTATACACAACATGCTCCTGTTATATATTAAATAACATTTTTCTTCTTAGAAAATTAAATTTGATTTGTTTGTGATTTAAATTGATATTTGATTCTAAATCTAAATTGTGAGTTAGGAGTTCTTGACCCACAAAAATATCAATAATCTAAATTGATTATTGATATTTTTGTGGGTCTACAATGGAAAAATTAAAATAAGCAAGCTGTTTGTTTTCTTGGAATAATTTAAGGAAATGAAATTGTTATATGCACATAACTCAAATTAAACTTTGCACAGAATATTCAGCATTCACATTAAAAAAAAGTATGAAAGACTTGTGATATCTCTGAGGTGTTCACAATTGCTGTTTATCATCATCAATCCTTCAAAAACATTTTACACAATTCACTATAACAATCATCAGAGAATGCAACTTAAACAAAGCATCAGTTATGAATTCAGTAAGGGAGGGTGATCGTTACTTTCATGCTTACTTATCTCCTTGAGGAGATAAGCATAAAGGGATATATATGTGGAATTATAAGATAGAAGATTCATTCATTCATTTCGTATGGTGATTCAACGGCCGTGAGCCCCTTTTACGGGGAGGTATGGCACACCTCAATTCCCCCCCCCTATTTTTATCCGGGCTCAGGACCAGCATAGTTGACAATTCAGACCTATGGCTGGAGGAATCGTCTTAAGTATTCCTGAGTGTATCCATGTGTTCGATAAACTGGGGGGGAAACCCTGCTGTCCATGCCCAAGACTTGCTAACTTGGTTATGGCTGAGGAAGATCCTTAAGCTCCTCATGTCGTCGACGGGAATCGAACCTAGGACACTCCTTCCCCAGGCATATGGTTGCAAAGCGCATAGCCACTAGGCTAACCACGCAGAGAGATAGAGATGATGACAGCTTTTGGAAATACCATGGCTAGAGGAGGCTAAGAGGAAAAGAAATTAATAGTCCTTTAGCTATTCAAGAAATGTTTAAAGTCAGCAGTGAGGAACTGCATCCCTAAGATTTAAAAAGGATAAATAGAGTAGGAGGGAAATGGATAAACAATGGCATTAGGCAGGAGTTTCAGAAAAAAAGATGTTGAAGAAAGGAGAAAACATTAGCATTCTCCCTTGATAAGAACAGACCAGTGTCTGGGCCTATACATATAAGAGCAAGGCACTGCCACTTACTTCATGGTACATGTGCTAATGAATGTCAAGCAAATGTGGACTGTTTGGGGGGAAAGGAAAGAAGAGAGATACTGAAAGAGGAAGGTATGAAAATAAGGTGAAGAGGGTGAATGAAGAGACTTGAAAGGCTAACCTGATGTGAGGCAAACAAGGATAGCAATGAGAGAAAGTTTGGGAATTACAGGAGGGGATAGAGAGAGAGAGAGAGAGAGAGAGAGAGAGAATAGCAAAACCAGGGAAACAGAAGAAATAAAAGTACAAGAGCAAGGGACAGAAATCAGAAGGAAGAGCTTAATAGTACTTAGCCTCAATACTAGTAAACTAGTACTTTGTTTTAGTAGTTAAAATAGCACTTGGTTATTTAATGATATTCTTGAAAGAGCACCAGTGATGGAAAGAAATAAAATATTACTATTCACAAATGTGTTACAAAGGCAGACATGGAATTATACCTGTTTGCATTCCTGGCAAAATTAAGGTTTTGGAGAACTTAGTTAAGAAGGCATGAATCATTATATTTTTGACATACGTTGATATGAGAAATACATATACTGTGGAATATGTTCTCTAGAATATCTTTCTTCAAGGACTACAACATCAAGTTGTCAAAAACAATATTAGTGGATCCCTTCCTCTTAACTCCTGCCCATACATGATGCCAATTTCCTCTAGGTTCTAAAACTTTTTTGCTTGCGAGGCTGATATAAACAAAATTCCTCCAGTCTCTCCATAATTAGCATTCCAGCCTTGTTATCAGCTTAGTCATTTTTTCTCTAGACCGGTTCCATATGTATACAGTAATACCCCACCTTACAATGTTTCAGTTTATGACGATCAGTTCATACAATGCCTTTCAATTATGACCAATGCTCAATTATACAATGTTAGCTTCATTCATATCACAGTTTTAGCAACATGACATGTTCCTGAAAATCAACCAGTGCACAGTTTTCCTGATTTATTTGTAAGAGTTGCTCACTTCCTCTCTCTCTCTCTCTCTCTCTCTGTGTTTTGATGTTTTGTTGTGAATTACAAACTCTTTGTAACTATTATTTTATTGTTGTTAATAATAATGGAAAGTAAGGGTGCTAGAATGTCAATTCTAGCACTCTTACTTGGAATTTTAAAATTCCAAGTAAGGGTGCTAGAATTGACTAACTCTAGAATCAGTCAAAAAAAGCTTAGATAAATTTCCTGTAGTAGACCATGCCAAGAATCTCAACTATTGTGGTATTTCTTTTGAAGCCTTATCATAGAATTAATAAGAATTTATTTAATTTATAAAATACATAAGAAGTCAAATAATTCCAAAAAAGAAGTAACTCACATGGTTGTTGCCCTCAACATTTCAAAGGAATTTGATCAGGTTTGGAACAGGGACCTATTCACCAAACTACTATTCTATGGTCTGCCTTCCCCACTCTGCAACTGGATTGCCGACTTTCTCAATGGTCGTTCACGTGTTATGGTCGATAGCTTACACTCCTCAGATTTCCCCACCAATGCAGGAGTATCCTACGGTTCTGTTCTTTCACCCCACTCTCTTCCTCTTGTATATAAACGACCTGCTCTTGCAGACTTCCAATCCTATCCATAGCTTTGCTGATGACAGCATGCACTATTCCTCCATTTCATTCGACAAACCTGTTAGTACTCAAGTATTATAATCCTCAAAATCTCTATAACCAGGGGCCTGAACTCAGATCTCCTAGATATATCCCAGTGGGGCAAGGACAACCTTGTAAACTTCAATGCGACCAAAACTCAGTTCTGTGTTATCTATTGCAAGAAAGAGCTTGCACTCCTCTCCCTTACCTTCAGTAATACTGAGATATATAAAAGCACGATCAGATTTTTCTTCTTGCAGCTCTGATCTTTCCTGGCACAACCATATTTCAATTATAGCTTCTCTAGCCGCCAAAAAACTTGGTGTATTTTTTCGCACAAGGCACTATTTCACACCTTCACAGTTGCTAACTCTACAAAGCCCAAATCTGCCTGGCCATTGAAATATTGCTCCTATTGGGGTGGTGCACCAAAATTCCTCTCTAAAATTGCTCAGTTCTATTGAAAAGAAGGCAGTCCAGCTAATTAATGATCCCTCTCTTATAGACATTGTTTCTATCTTATGCCTCTTCTATAGATATTTTCATGGACAGTGCTCTGCTGAATTGGCCACTATTTTCCCTTCACAATCATTAAAACAAGAGTGACTACTAACCAACACTCTTTTACAGTCCATCTTAAAACTCACTGAACCAACTTCACTGCTTCTCTTTTATTCCATCTACTTCTCTCCTTTGGTACAGTGTCCTCCACTCTGCTTTCTTCAAAGATTACAACCTTCAGCTGTTCAAGCAAAATGTAAACAGACTCCTCCTTTCTTATATTTCTCTTGTCCATACATGGCACTAGCATGCTATAGGTCTTGTGGCCTTTCATGTGCACCAGATATAAAAATAAATAAATAAAAATTACTTGATATTATTATGTGTGAATAATCCTATTAAATAATTGCTTGTAAATGAGGTAGAAAGCAAACAAAAACCTACCATGCTTGTTACTACCAAAAACTTAAATCTGGCCTTTCCCGTTACATAACTTGCTGAGCCATCTGGACACCAGATGGCTCAGCAAGTTATGTAAAGTTATGCCTGGCCTTTTTTTGCCCCCCACTAATTTTACATAATGGTAAAATTAGTGGGGGGCAAAATGGTTCCAGATTTAATTCTTGTGATCAGGAATGTAACTATACAAGATATGATTTCCTTAATTGCTATCTTTTATTTATTTATTTTTTTTTTCTTTTCTTAGGTCCATCTCGAAAGCGAAGAGAGGTAGGGCTGTGTGACTGCAGCTGTGCTTGTTGAAGAACCCAGTTTATTTTTTAAAGCATTTCAGTAAATTTGTCCTTCTTTCTATGAAATTTGGTCTTATGAGAAATTTTTATTCATCCACAGATTTAAATATGCACAAGTTCCACATTCAGTCCTACTCTTGTAATAAGTGCAATTCTTTCATTATATATGGAAGAAAAAAAAAAGATTTTTTTCCACAGGGCACCAATATAAATGTATAAGCTCATGTATACCAGAAGTTGGACAAAAGCAATATAATTAAAACATTGATGGATCATTTTGCTACCATGCAATAGCAAATTAATAAATATAACATTCAATCTTTCATATCGTTTGAAGTTCCTAATAAAGTTTGACTAGATTAAACTCTGACAGCAGCAACTCTTGCACTGCTGTGGATATACTTTTCTGAAGGAAGATTAACATCATTAAGAGTAGTTTATAGGTCAGTTTTTATCTTGGATGCTCAAGTAATTGTCAATTTTCATCCTGTCTTGTTGCATCACCAAGAGATCTTGTCCATTCAAGTTACTGTAGAACAGTAGAGACTAGAGTAAATGTCAAACCTTGCAAGCCATATGCTTCTTTTGAGATTTTAATCTAATCTATGTTTCTTTTGATACAAAGTAAATGAAATGCAAACTACAGTCTTTCACACTGCAGTTAGATAATTTTTTGTTTTCAATTAGAAGGAAGTGTCAGTAATATAAATGAACAGTTGTACTATTTTCAAAAGGCATTTTTGGAGTCAACATTAAAAATGCTAACAATCGTCAGATTTTGTTTGAACAGACTACAAAATTATCCAGTAAGTTTAACAATGATTACAGTACATTTCAAAAATTTAAAAGAAAAAAAAAGCTTATTAAACTAGTGGTTGCCTGAAGTTAGTGAAATTATATCCTGCTTGAAAAAAGATTGATTATGCATATTAGAATTCACTTGGTATAACCACTTAGTAAAGTATTAAAGTCAGGAAGAAAAAAGGTAATAAATTTTTTTTTTTTAAATTACCAAAAAAGCTTTGGAATACCAATCCCTTACAAATTCATCACTGAATATAATTCCCTATGTTGACATGCTAGTATATCAGTAGTAGTTAACTGTGGGAATGAAGTGTGGTATGCATATCACATCTGCATATACATATCACATATCCCCAGGGATATGTGATATGTCTTTTTGGGGGGTGGGGAGAGCACAAAGTATTTTCTTAAAATTGTGATTGCTTTACATCATATTTTTTTTTTGTCGTAAATAAATGTAGGTTCTTTTTGACATGGAGACAATCTATCGCTAAAGATAACAAATATAGAACTGGATTTCACTACAGAAACAATTTCATAATTTTTGTTTCTACTGTATGTATATCAGATTTGTATAACTAAAATTGTATTTAATTATTAAAAAGGCATTTCATATGTTTGTAATTTATTATAACACAAATATTAAAATAAAAGAATGAAATATAACTTCCCTCAACTAAAATTTCAGAAGAGGTACATAGATAATGAAAGTTTGGGAAACACTAGCCTATGACAAGCATAATGTGTAGCTTGAAGAATGGCTTGTGATAAAGTGTATAACTATCAGAATTAAAACAGATTTGATTTCAAAACAAATATAAACGTTTCATACCTAATGTTACAGTTTGAGTAAAAAACATAGAATATATGTAGAAATGTAATTGGGTACTGACCAGCATTTTTATGTTGAATTTGGGCATTGACATATTTATTTTACTTGTGTACAAGATTTGCAGTTTTAGTGTTGTATAGCTTAATTTATGGTATGTTTATTATTATTACAGATGAGAATTTATGTGACTTTTAGTGATGAACAAATTGTTGAGGGGATGAGGGTCAAGGGATTATAAGGAAAAAAATATGAGATCAAAATGAAGGAACAGAAGAGCATTTCAAAATGAAAGGAGGGTGTAATCAAAATGATAAAAACTGTTATCAAATAGCCTCTCATCCCTAATAAAATAATATTTATTTACAGTTGAGACTCCCACTTTCATTTAACTTTTAAATACTGAGGAAAATTTTATACAAATTGTATTACCACCTGCTTGTGTGAGACCACTACCTTGCCTATTAAAGCAAGTTTGAGTTTTCTTCACCATCTTTCATCACCAGTGTATTTCCTGAACTTCAATTATCTATTATTAACCATGATCCCAAAAATCTCTTACTGTCTCTACTTCCTGAAATATAGTTATAACTATAATATTATGCCATCCTCCATTTCTGCATCCAAAGTAAATGTATAACATTGTATTAAGATGCATTAAATTGCCCACTAACCTGTTCATCTTGCTATAGTCAACCTTCCTTGAAGAACCTCTACATCAGCTTGACTATTAATAATTTTCTTCAACTTTACATTAATATCAGTAATATACAGGTAACATAACAGTTGATCCAAGAAAAAAAAAAAGTCCTGCAGCATGTCATCTTCCTCTTTGAACTTTTTAATTTAACTCTCTTATTAATCAAATAGACAGTCCACAATCTAACAGGCTGATTATTTTTAATTTAAATACCAATTTTCTATGTAGCAATCAGTCAGATGCCTTTGAAAAATCTGGAAGTATTACTGTATAGCACTCCTTTATCAGCTGCTGCTCTCATCTTATTATAAAATGCAACTAGATTGCTTAAACAAAATCTCTCTCATTAAGATACTGAAAAGTACAGTTTGATATGATCATTTTAAACATTATGTAATTCTATTTGCAGGACTTTACTTAAACAACAAAGTCCAGAGCACAATTAATTTTCTAACATATTCTCACAGAATAGTGTGGTATGATCTCAAGCTTACCAGCTAGCAATTAACAATTTGATGGTGAATAGTATCTGTTGGGTTCCATTCCATCTAAGCATGGATGTTTGTGAAAGTTTTTAGGTGGCAGATAATTTTCATTGCCTGGTTTGAGATTTCCACCCTGAATACTGGCAACCTGAAGTGGCTTGAAAAATAATTTATTTGATCTCTAGAGTAGGATTTCTAGATTAACTAGCCTACCTGTGATATCAGATGTACAAAGGCTTAGAACCTTTCTTGGATAGGCTTCATATAAAAATCTATTACCACTACCAAATCTAGAATATTTAAAATTCCAAACACCCATTAACTCAGCCATTTCCAGTCCCTCCACCTCCTCCCTACCCCACCTGGTTCATTAACATGTTCATTTAATTCAGTCATTAAATACATGCATGAAGTTGATAAAATACAAGCTAATGTTAACACATTCATGCCAGAATGTCTTGAGTTGTATTTTGCAATAAACAACATGAGAAACATTCTGACAGGAACAGGCTAATAGCTTGTATGGTATCTTCATACAATTCTTCACACTTTTCTTAACCTATGCCTCTTCCAGTTCTTAATTTCAATAGTTCATTTAATACCTGTTTCCTTACTCTAGATATACAATTTATGAAATGGCATCTTCAAATTCAATTGGGCATATATTTTCAAAAGTATGTAACTCTCTATAAACTCTTCACATGTAAAAATAAGGATGTCATTTTGTCTCTTTACAAGGCCTTGATAAGATCTCACTTGGACTATTGTACTCAGATCTGGTCTCCTGGTTTCCATTGTCATTGTGATACAGTGGAGAGAGAGTGTTAAAAATGATATCAGGTTTGTGGAACACTGATTATGGAGACAGATTGAGAATTTGTAGACTGCAGACACTAGCAAACAGGAGAAAGAGAGGTGATATGATTGATGCTTGCAAACTTCTGAAAGGATCATACAGGATTTCAATTGATGGAATTTTTCAATGTATGGCAGTGAGGAAAGGACAAGAGGGCATTCTTGGAAGCAGGATTGAATGCCGCTAAGAAGGGGAGGGGCTAGATTTTTCTCTCACAGGGTGGTGCATGAATAGAATGATTGCCAGTGGATGATGTTGCAAGCAGTGTGAATGAATTCAAGAATAAGTATGATAGCTAGTGCGTGTAGTATGTGGCCTCCCTCGATGAGTCCCTGACTCCCTGGAGGTCTATCTTAGTAATAATAATGAAAAGCATAAAAAAAATTTAAAAATTATCCAATCTTAATTTACATAAAGTTTTAAAATTTGTAAAAATTGCTCAAAAATTATTTCCAAGTCCAATAGTTGAACAAACAATTTGTGTCAAACATTTGTAGCGCTTCAAAAAGAATATCAATAGATTCCTTCTCTCTTTACCTGTGCCCACAAATGGCATCAATTTGCTATAGGTTCTGCAATTTCTGCATGAAAGTGATGTTAAAATAAACATTCCAAAATTTCAGATATGTGAATATAAAACAAATAATAAACAGAAGATTCTTTGTCCAACTTCTGTATATTAGATGATGTTCCATTTTACAGCAATTTAATTTTGCATAGTTTACAAAGTTTAATGTTGAGACTCTTATTTATAAAGAAACAATTGCTTCCTTTTCCAATTTTCCATCATTGTAAAATCAAATTAAACTTTTAAAAAATATTTCAAGCAAATCTTATTGCATTTTTATAGTAACAGTGTTTTATAATATTGTATATATTTTATAATAGTAATGTATTCTTATATCATTAGTCTAATAGACTATGCGAAGTTTTCAATTTACAAAAAGATGATGCAAAAATAAAATAGAGGATAAAAATAACAATTTTGCAGACTATTTTTAAAAAATTTAAAGATTTGAAAATAAGGAAATTTATTTGTTAGCTTATTATACTGTAATTTCATCAGTAATTTGCTTTCATAGAATTATTACTACATTAATGAGTTTATATATATATAACTACTTTTTGTGTGTACATATTAAGAATAAAGCATGTCAGTATTTTATTTATAATAATCCACTATGTTTTCAATGACTACTTGCTGCAATTATAGAGAAATGATTGCAGTGCTTGAATAAAGAATCTAATGATGGAAATGTGTTGCAAAAATATTAAATCGGGAATTATTGCATATGTAGGCCAAGAATCTGCAAAGGAGGAGAGGTAGAAAGAAATTTACACCATCTACCCATGAAAACCCTTAGAAGAGGCTAAAAATTTTGAAACAAGATGCAGGACTAGTTTAAAGAGTAGTTTTTTTTTTTTTGTTTTGTGTATGTAAATAGGTTAAGTGATGAGTTCATCTTTTATAATTTCAACCTTCAATAGCCCAATGAACTTGAGGTAGTCTAAAGTGCTCCTCTAGCCAAATATGAAGACATTTAATGTACAACTACAGTATGAATTAAAATATTGGTTATCTTAATAAAAAATTGGTTATCAATCAGGACAGATGTTTGGATCAGAACACAAACAGTGACCAGACCACACGAATCGTAGGAATCGCTGAGGTCATCCCATTTGATGCCACTGAAGCCAGAGGACAGCAGCTGAGATTGGCTGGCTGAAACTGATTTGTAGAAAAGGAAATGAAGACAAGCTAAATTTATATACTCAGTCAGAGGTTAATTTTGCATTTTCTAACACATTTTTTAACCATTAATTAAAGTTTTTCTCAATTTTTTTTTCTAAAATATAATTTTCTTTACTTTTCATGCTACATTTTCCATTCTAATACACAAGCTACATTAACCAAAAGTTTTTCAGTTCCCTTATTCTTGAAGATGTTTCCCACACACATAGACCTTAATACTGTACACACAACAGAATACAGTAAAATACATTGGATTGTTGAAAGTATTTTTCACTTAGTTATACATTATATTAAATTAAAGATACCAAGAAATTATATTCTTGTTTAATCCTTTATCCAAGTGTAAGAAAACAAAGTTTGCACATGAGGTATCTTCATGACTAGGCTTCTTGTATATATAGAGGCTAGGGACTTCAAATTAATTGCCTTAGTATCTCATAATGCAAAACATACATCCTTTCAGGTGTGTATAATGCTATGCATTATGAGAAAGATCACTACCCAGGTTAGTTCAAGCCTTTATTGAGGTATGTTAAAGTGCAGGGATCTCCAAAAACTCAGTGATCTACAAGATCATTCTAAACCACACCGAGTGACTCTAAAGGATCACTACTAAACTCATCGCTCCTGACCTGAATCACTCCAGGACACTAAACTCAGCAGTGGCTTCACTTAAGAGGCACTTTACTCCCCAGGAAGCAAGCAAACAAAGACTAACATTAAAATATCATCAGAGTCAGATCCAGGAAAGATAACAAGGCTGAAGTAAGCAGAACTCATAATTTCCATATGCAAGTTGTGCAAAGTGTGTCATCTTATTATTAAAATACTCTGGATCAGAGATAGATGTTGAAAGTTTTTTTAACTTGGCTATACTATTATTATTATACTATAGTATAATAATAACACAAATTCACAAATTAAGGATGCCAAGAAATTATATTCTTGGTTTAACCCTTTATCCAAGCATAAGCAAACAAAGTTTGCATGTGAAGTATCTTCATGACTAGCAGTGATTACATTCAACACAAATTCATGCTACATTTTCTAGTCCAATACACAAGCTACATTAACCAATAGTTTTTCAGTTCCCTGGTTATTGAATATGTAAATGAAATGTGATGTGTGCTCCCCCCCCCAATCTGTATAGAAATCAGGATGCAGTTTTATTAATAGCCAAGTTCTTATTTATTAATTAAAACTCGCCTATTAATAAAATTGATCAGTCAACTGATCGCACTGATATGATGTCTAGCTACTCTGGTTACTAGCTCATAAACAGTCACACAGATGGTCTTATTTGGAGTACTGATGAAATACTAATTTGCTGATTGACCAGATACTGTGTGATTTACTACATAGCAAACCAATAGTTAACTAATAAAAAAACAAGCAAACATAATAAGCACATAAAAGCTGCTAATTGCTTCAAAATTCCTTTATTGTGTCCCACTACAGCTGAATAAACTATCAAGTGTAATCAACAGGAGATAATTTTTGATGTTACGTAAAGATATAATTTAACAATGTATATTCTTTATTTTCTCTTTATAACACACATTGTCACAAGTGCTTGCAGTTGTGACTAACATTTCACATTAATACCTGTATAAAAAATACATTACACACAACACCTTAGGTCATAATGACAAATGAAATATATATATATAGTTTTTTTTTTTTTTTTTGTGGGGGAGGGGGGGATGTCATCCAAATTCTTATGGTATAAAAATATTCTGTATTTGAAATAAATTCTATTATAACTAATTGTCACAGATTAAACCTGGATGCTTTAGTGAAACTACTTTTTCTGATCAAAACCATTTATAAATGATTTCAATTACACATTGATTTTCCAAAATCAGGTCAGTATATAAAATTCAATTATAAATTACTTTCAACATCACTGTGGATGAAATGTTAACAGAACATCCTAAACAATTTACAACTAACAGTATTTGCTCAGTTATCAGTGGTTATAATAAAATTACAACTTCCATCAAAAACATCTAGAAAACCTTGTAAAAGCTCTTTCAAGTAGTCTGATATACAATTTCAGATGAGCCTGCAACATCCTAGTTACTGCATTTTAAAATTAGTTTTCTTTCGTATAAACTGTCATTCTTAGCAGGCTGTTCTAATTGAACTGCCATCCAATTATTCTGAAATGTTCTGTATTATGAAATTTAAATATTTCAGTTAATTCAGTAGCCATGGAATGTAATCATATATCATTCTCAATACATCACTCTGAATACAATATGTATCTAATCTACACTGAATGATTTAACAACATAATTTCAGAGCTCTGACATCATATTCAATAGTATAAAGGGTGATATGATTATAATTAAATACTTTTGTTTAAATGACGGGTATCACTTAGTGATATATTTATTTACTAAGTTTTGCATATCAAAATATATGATTTTCAATTTCTTACTGTTTAAAAATTGCCTAAAAAAGATAAGTATAAAAATAGATCTGGTAGCTTGTATCACTAATATAAGATATGAATTTGATCATGCATACACAGTGCAAAATATCTAACTTATATTGGAAGAATTATTTTGAAATCCATAAGCCAAAAGATATTAAACATTTCACTTTGCAAACTGCTACAACTTGAATTGTTGTTCTAAATTCACCAAATTCTGCTATCTAACTTATTTGTTGGTTAATAAAGATGAGATATTAAAAGCTATGAACCACAGAACATTTGTAGATGCAGTACTCTCAATTATCTGGGTGTGAATTATTTGATTTTGAATATTATCTACATATAATTCTTTCTTCAATTTACTGAGAATTTGATTTATAAAACTTGTGCATTATAAATATATACATGTTTGGTTCATAAAAGCAGATACAGTTACACCCCGAGTTACATAAGTAATGCATTTTGTAAACCTTTACGTAACTCGAATTTTACCAAAATCGAATTTGTAAATTACATGCATACATTAAAATGTTCAATGGCTACTCATACCGTTGTCTTACATTAATTTTTTTGCCATTAATCAGATATTTTTCATTTTTGGTCACAGGCTTCTTGTCCTCATAGATGGCCTTGTAGCTAGACATATCAGAATAGATATGGTGGCTAACATTTTCGAACTACTCAGTGTTCGGATCCATCGATTCTAATTTTGCTAACGGCATGTCTATCAAGTTAAAAACCTTCCTTCAAGTGGTGAACGAAGTGGTTATTGAACCAGTCTCCGAACAGTGCACGTGTTACCCAAACCTTGGTGTTGGATTTCCAGATTACAGGCAGCATACTCGCGTCAATGTTCTTAAAGGCGCTCGGTCTCTGGGAATGGTACGCTGTAAGTGGTTTAAGTTTTAAGTGCCCTGAGATGTTGCTGCCAATCATAACAGTGATCCAATCTTTTGCTACCTTGAATCCAGGCATAGATTTTTCCTCTTTTGCAATAAATGTCCGTGTTGGCATCCTCTTCCAAAACAGAGCTGTTTCATTGACATTAAATATTTGCTCAGGCAAATATTCCCACCTCCTCAATTATTTCTGCCAGAAGTTCGGGAATTGCAGACCTTTGTTTTTTTAGATTTATTACCAGCGCATTTGGTTTTGAATTTCATTTTAAGGGTAAAAAAACAATGAAACTATCAGTGATAACAAGTCACTGAGCTAACCGCACGAGACATCTACTACTATACTGCAATAAGGCTGTCAAAGACACACCTGCACAAAGCCGCAAACGTGTTCATACGCGCTAGTAGATTTATTATGTAACTGCACATTTACATAAGTCGTGTTACGTAACTCGGGGTAACTGTATGTCCCTGTGTAACTCATCTCCTGGCATGCACCCATGGAGTGGAAACTGTGTGTGAAAAGGAGCACTCTCAGTCTATCCAGATAAAGGAGCGGTGATTGTATTTCTTAATTAAGAAATATATTGCAGTAATTTAGCGATGTAATTTTTGAAAGTGTACACCACAAAAAAATATCTGAAAGATGCAAGAACAAAGCATCAGAGTAAAAATTTCTACACTGAAAAATTTGAATAAGTAAGAGAAATCCGAATTCACAAAAGACTGATTACAGCCAGGTTCCTTCTAAATGAAAAAGCATGAAAAAGTCATCTTGTGAAGGCTAGATTTAGCCCTATGTCAATGGTTCAATCAAAGAGCGAAAGGAATATCTCTAGTCTAATAAAGCTATAATGACATGAGGAAACATTGTCGAGATTCATCTTTGCAATCGAGCAAAAACTGCACATTATCTGATTACATAATGTGTAAGAATATACAATAAAAGTAACTATAGTTAAAGTAAGTTAGATTTGTAAACACAACAAATGTAAAGTTTGGATTATTATGTACCCTTCTTCCTTCATTAGTTCTGATAATCGAAGAGTAGTGTATATAATAAATTTAGTTACACGGTTAACATTTTACTATTAAAATTCAATACATTTCTAATTCAAATGCTTCCTTTTTGATACTATCTACTCATAAGGACACCAGTTATATAGTCAATCCTGAATGTGCAAATATACATAACCATCCACCAAATCACTGTTTGTTGACAATACTGTCACAATTTTTGGTGTATTCTTACATTTCATTCCAGGATCAATTTTCATGCAGTACTTCAAAAGGCATAAAGCATCATTTCTTTATAATGCTTAACAATGGTTATCTAAGCTTATGAGGCACCCTTACATTTACAAAATTAGCACCACAGTTATAGGATTATTTAACACAGTAACTTAAATATGTAAAATTGTATAGAAAAATATAATTAAACCAAATAATTAAAATGGCAGAAACAATTATATACCTATTAAACTGACTTTTTTTTTTCATTTATCAAGTTGGTGCTAATTAGTTTTAAGCTTTTGAAAAAATAAAGCATTTATCCAAGCATGTTTTATCACTTTCATGCACAATGGAATTAATCAAGTAACTGGAAAAAAACAAAACTATGTTTAGAATGCCAGAATGAGGAACAAAATGAATGTAATTAAATACTAAAAATGCTATACTTCTAATTAATATAAAACACTGACAATATGTATTTTTGAATAATTCCCAATCCTAAAACATTTAATCTGATTTTCAAAGCTTAAGTTTTAAGAGTTTCTAGATTAAAACCAATTTGACTTTAGTGTAGCTATAAGTGTCCACACTGGAGTAACAAGAAAAAAATTTTCAGAGACTAATTTCTAAAAAAATTTTTTGATTTGTTTCTTGAAGTTTCTATAAATTCCTTGGTGTTGATGTTGCCAGAAAAGAAAAAATGCTGCTTATTTCCATCAGAAGTGGTAAACATCAAAAGAAGACAGAACACATGGGTTCTGTCTTCAGTGGATGGTTAGTTATATCAGTCTCCACTTGTTGAGTACTCATTAATTTGAAATTTTATTTAAATGAAGTATCATATTAAATAAGGCAATGTTTAAGCAGAATGATGATCAAATTATTAATCTGAACTGTAAATATTTGCAAATTAAAATGGCTATCAGTTCAATGTTAGTAAGTATAAAGTTATGCAATTTGGCATGATGAAATCTCCAACAAAATATTATATTAGAGGGGTTATGCTACAAAAAAACTGATGAGGCTAGGGATCTTGGCATAATGGTGGATAGGAATTTGAAATTCAAAAGGTGTATTTGCAAAAATTGCAAATATAACTCAGAAGATAATTGCCATGTTGAAGCAAACCTTGACATGTAAGGATAAGGAAATCATTTTTGCCTCTTTACAAGACCTTTATAAGACTGCATCTGGACTACTGTATGCAGATTTGGCTTCTTGGATTCCAAGGGGATAAAGAAGCTGTGGATAATGTGCAAACAAGTGCAACAAAGATAATATCAAGATTATGGAATTTAAATTACGAGGACAGATTGCGAGTCTGTGGACAACTATGATTGACAAGAGAAAGAGATGATATGATAGAGGTGTATATACTTTTGAATGGTTGTTATAGGATTGTCTGATGAAATTTTTCATTATATGGAAGATGGGGGAGAGAACATGGAGGCATCCATGGAAGTTAAATTTGTTTGAAGTAAAGAAAGGGGTAAGAGCTAGATTCTTCTCTCACAGAGCAGTGAATGAATCTGGTGTGAATGAGTTTAAGGGAAGGTATGACAGCTGGTTTGGGTGATGTATAGCCTCCTTCAATGAGGCCTTGACTCCCTGGAGGTCACAGACAATAATAATAATATTCAAATCTGTAATTGGAAGCCTAAGAACATTAAATGTGAAGCTCTTTTACAGCCATACAAAGAAATTTGACAATAAAAAGAAGCAGTAACAAAAATGTATTACTAAATAGAACCTCCACATGTTAAATACAGTGGTATCCAAGTCCAATAACAATTTTAATCCAAATGCAAGAATATATCAATAAACTTAAAAAAACAACAACATCCATATAAAATTAAACCATTAAAGATATTAGCAGGGCTTGATAAATGCTTGGCAACTTGCCCACAGCAGTAGATTTTGCTAGCTGGCGAGTACCTGCTGACTGAACAAAATAGAATATTTTTTATTTATTAAAAATTACTTATCCAACCACAATATAGCAGTATTAATAATTTTGTGGAATCCCTATTGACTTATTGGGACATATCATTAAAAATATGAGGGGGGGGGGACTTGGGCGAATAAATATTTTGCATGGCAAGTAGAGTTTTGCATAATTTGTCGAGCCCTGGATATAAGCATGCATTCCAGCATCCACAAATTGTGCATGTAATTATTCAAACATATCAGTTAGCTGATCACCCAATTGTTTCTTACTACTATTTAAGTTTTAATTTCTAGCACTGACATACATAATACCAGCCACTGAATTACAAACCTTTATGCAGATGTACGTAAACGTCACTTGTGCAGTGCATATGCAAAACACTTGGTCACGTGTGTGTCACCACGTGCTCTAGAAACTATTTAAGAATGCTGCTGATCAGTAATCATCATTAGTGTTGATCACAATGGGAAAAAACAGGATCTTTCAGAGTTCAATAAAGAGCTTATTTAGGGTGTCTGTCCGTCTGACTGGAGCCACAATTTTGAAAATGGCAGAACTGACTGGTTTCTCAAAAGGTGAGATAGCCTGGGTATTTAATCAGGGGAAAAATAACCATTTTGCTTGAGAGGTGTAATTATTGTCCTAAGACAGTCTTATCAGGAACGAGATCACCATAATCTCAGAATGATTGTATATATAAAAAGAACTTACTGTATGCAGCAATTGACTGAAGCATTTAATGAAGGCATATCTCACTGAACCATGCTATGCACAGGGAAACGAAGATGATCAATTTTAGCAGTTGCATGCCCAGTAACGCACTCAGGATTTAATCTTGGGGGGGGGGGGGGGGGGGGCAGTTGAGTAGACGAAGTGTATTCAACTCTGTCATAATTGAGTACACCGAGTCGAGCATGAAGTAAAAATCATTTACTTTATGCATTTTTGAGAATACACACTACGCATTGCATACGACCTATGACTGAGCATCTGAAATGATCGCTAATTCATAAGTAGTATAGAAATAGAAGACACGACACAACATAAATTAAAAAAATGAATTTTAATTAGGAAAAGATTTTTGGAAAATTTTCTAGTCCCCCCCTCCTTTTCTTTTCTTTTGGGGGTCTCATTGCTCCCCCTCTGGATGCACCACTGCACATGCCTATATGGAAACCACTGACTTCTGTGAAATTTCTAATACAGTAGCCAGTATGAGTACATTTGCAAACTTTTTCTTGTATGAAAATGAACTAATTTAAAACCAGAACACAATATCTCATTTTCAGTGCAATAAACAGCAATTTCATTATTTAGCAAATTGACGTACATTGTAGTAATCTACTTTTTTTTTTTTTTTTTTAATTGCAATATAGTTAAATTTTGACATCTTAATAAACTGGGGAATTCAGAATGTTATTTTTCTCTTTATGCATTTCTGCCAGTTTTCAAATGCATCCTCCAACATACAATTTTGAATATGAAAGACATAGTCTCTGATCACTTTTCACACTTGATATCTAGCCCCATGCTCAAAAAAAAAAAGGTTAAACATATTGCTTTAACACAGTGTTTCTCAACGTGGGGCATATGCCCCACGGGGGGGGGGGGGGGCAATTAGAAAATGTACATATTTATATTATACTTTTTCAGAATTTGGCTGACTATTATGCCGGAGGAGGGGGCATCAAAATCTTTGAGACGTTGAGGTGGGGCATGATCCAAAAAAGATTGAGAAACACTGCTTTAACAGAATCAACTGTATTAAAATGACTTTGCTAGAAGAGTTAAACTGGCACTATAAAAGGCGTTATCTGTGCTGGACTTTCTATACTCTGAATGACAAGTGGATGAAGCTCATTTCCATGTACCTTTATCTAGAAAGTATTTCATACAAAAAGGTACATAAGTTTCAACAAGGTTTACAAGAAGAAAAAAAAAATGCATCAATCTTTAATCATGGGTCATAGTTTGCATGATTTGCACACTTATCTAGTTTCTACTGTATAAGATAAAATAATTGAATTTTGATTGCATTATAATATCATAAAACAGGTAATCTTTTTTTTAAATCATTTACTGTTTAATCCATTTTTATTTTATATCCAAAAAATAGGTTTTTTAATTGGTTTTGATTTTTAATTATCCAAACGTGTGCTTATCCAGTTTTTATATATGTGATTAAGAAAATAATTTTTCTTCACAGGTAGCAATTTATAAATGCCATAAAAATAATGTTATTAAAAAACTATTTTTATCCATTTTTTATTATACACACACACACACACACACACACACACACATATATATATATACAAATTTTCAACACATTTCTGAATTTCTGAAGCATGCAGAACTGATTATCTTTCTTTTTAAAAATCCAGCACTATAACACAGATTTTATCTAGAGCAACTAGAGAAGAGAATATCCTTTATTTGCCAACCCCTAGCTGAGAAGTAATGCTAGCACTTAACTACATTGTATTTCATCTGAACCACCTTGCTTCTGGTTTATACTTCTCTACTTCACCACTCATGCTTTTGTGGCAACACAGCTTGTGCATCATCCATAAACAATCTTATAATATCCTTACAAAGTTTATAATATAAAAGGATTTTTGAATTTTCCTAGTCAAAAGATGTAAGCATACTTTTATTTTGCAAAAAGATGAAATACTGACAATCTGATATTTCCTATAAAAAGATTCTTAAAAATTCTATCCACAGTAAATTAAAAAAGCATCAACTTTTTTTTATTAGGTCTATTTTAATGAACATTCAGAAAATGAAAGATAGATCATTTAATTATGTTCTTTATGATTTTTTCCCAGCTGGTGGCAACACTATATATATATATATATATATATATATATTGCCAGTTATGGCATTCCAAACATCCCATTTCTTCACAGGTATGATTTTCATGGTCTTAGAATATCAACACAAGTGACATTTCTTAGTGAATGATCACTATATGAGGTTTGATGGACCCTCCCATCCTCTAGTGATAAAGTGTTTGTTGAACCAGGGTGGCTAGTGCATGTGTGTGGCTGGACACTGACATCAAATAGAAGCACTTCAGATTGCAAATTGATTTCTTTTTTTTTTTTTTGGGATAATAGCAAGTAAATACTGCAGCATGTTGCAAATATGATTTAGCATTGACAGTATGATCTACAGGCAGAAAATCAGTGAAAATGATTTCTCTGTTGTAGCAAAAGCATCAATTTTTTCTGCATCAATGATGCTAGCCTATTGTCTATTCACATCTGAGTCATTTACACACCAATTTTATTGTCTGACAAATATTTCTTGCCACATATAGCTGTCTGAGGTATCAGCAGGTTGTACATGGAGGAATAGTATCCCAAAGAGGAAGGTCACTAGTGGAGTGCCAAAGGGATCTATTTTGGGACCATTATTGTTTAACTTGTACATTAATGACATTGAGACTGGCTTAACTGGAGATGTGCAGCTATTTTCTGATGATGCAAAGTTGAGAAGGGCTATGAGAAGAGCAGATATTGTAGCCTTGCAGGAGGATCTGAATAAACTATGTGGGTGAGTAAGTGATTGGAGCTATCAGTTTAATATCACAAAGTTCAAGGTCTTGAAATTTCATAGGCAAGGTTGGAATGCAGAGTATATAATTAATGGAGACATTTTGAAGGAGGTGGAGGAGATGAGAAATCTGAGAATGATGGCAGACAGAGACTTGAAGTTTAGTGGTCACATTACTAAAATTGTGAGAGCATCCCAACAGATTACAACAATAATGAGAAGGACACTGACATGATTGCCTGGTTTTCGGGGGGGGGGGGGTGAGGATGTATTAGAGAAGGTTTACTAAGTTAGTGTCAGGTCTAAAGGAATATCATATACAAGGAGGGATTGAGGAATGCAACTTACAGAATCTTGTGAATTATAAGTGACATATAAGTTGGTGGGGAGTTGTTACCAGATTAATGTGGAGAAGATATTTCATAGAATAGAGGATGGCAAGGGTAGAACACTAGAGGCCATCCATGGAAGATGTATAAGGAGAGTGTGAGCAAGGGAGTGAAAAGCAGATTCTTTGCATGGAGAGTGATTGGTGAGTGGAATACAGTGCCTGAAAGTGTGGTAGTGTGGAAACTGAATGGATTGAAGATACAGTTCAATGATCTTTTGGCATGACAGAGTATAGGCCTCCTGATGAGTCCTTTGACTCCATGAAGGTTAGTTAATAATAATATAGGGATCGCCAATGACATTCTGAGAACCACAAAACATTTTGTTCCTCTGGTATGCACAAGAACAGGAAAAAAACTCTGTGATGTTGTACTAGCCAGTGCAGTGCCACTACCTGCCAGAAAAAAATTATGAAAATTATATGATTTATCTTTCACCTCTACATTCTTAAACATAATACTGCAATGTGTCAAATCAAATAAAAATGCAGATAATGACATTTTCAATTAATTTGCATTTATATGAATTTATTAAAAGAAGAAAAATGAACAATGAGTGTTTTAATTTTAACAACCTAAATAATACTTCTAAGAATTGTGTTAACCTCATATATGAATTTTTGAGGTTAACATAAAACCACCAAAGTTATTACAAGTATTTAACAGTTAGCTGGGAGGGAGGGGCGTGTATTGAAACTTTTAAGTAATCAGTTAAGGAACTTTGCTTAATACACACTGAATGACAATGTTTTATGCATCTGTCATACAAAAATACCTTTTTTTTTTTTTTCAAATACACATAAAAAAACACTAGCAAATATCAATATATGCAATCTAAACTATTTGTATAACATAACAAAAAAAAAAAAAGACTTTAATAGTGTGATGAACTAAGTGGTTAAATATTGCTAGAAGGAAAGTATTTCTCTTCATGTCTTCATATGATGAAAATGCTACCGAGCGTGACAGACAAAAATACCTCAAAGTAATACATTATGGATACCATTGGTGTTTATTGTAAAATACATATACATATTTATAATAACCCTTTGATGCATGCTGAATCTTACATTTTTTGTTACTTGATCTGAGAGTTGATACAATGAAGTATAAGGTAATTATTTATAAGTTAACTAAAATAATACAGCAGTACAAACAGTGCTTCTAAGTTGAATCTATATAAATCAATAAGTTGGACTATGTTTAACTTATTTCATCTATTAATAATACTTTTATCATTTGATGAAAAGGTGATTCACTAACATTTATAAGTACAGTAAATTAAAAGATGAAGTATACATAACAACCAATTTGTTAACCCTAGTTAAATACAGTCTGTATTATTCTTTCTTGGGTTGTTCGTTACTTACATTAAAGTAATCCAACTAAAACATCAATGATGAAAATATTTCAACTCTGGAAAAAGAATTCTAGTTCATATCACAAGAATTAAAAACTTCTTTTCTACTCAGTATTTGTTCCTATACAAAAAAAATTAAAATGGACAGAAATAAATTACTCCAAAATACTAAAATATAACAAACATTACCATTATTTCTTATGTGTATATACATACTAAATATAGCTATGAAATATTTAGTGTATATGCAGAAATATGAGAACAGAATATTTCATAAAATAACAGCCAGTTTAAGAACTATCTCTGACACTTTGTACTACATATAACCATTGAATGATGACTTTCTTTCTGAAATGGTGCTTTCACTAGTAGGTGTTGGGAGTACTTTTCGTACTTCTTCATCATCCATGGCATAATCTGGTTTGCTCTTTTTTTGCTGAAAACAACTCCTGATCTTCTGACAGCAATAGATAGCTAGAAGAGGAAATGGAGTCATAATAGAAGCTGCAACTGGAACCACTGATGCAAGATCTGAATCAGGAGATTTTAACGTGAATCCCAAGAGAATTATGGCTATACCTGTATTTTGAATACCAGTTTCTACTGTAATGGCTATAAGATCTTCTAATGATAGGCCAATAAGTTTAGCAGAAACAGCAGCAAATAAAAATCCTACCCACACATTAATGGTGGCACTTACCACTATCTCCCAAGTAAATAACTTAAACATATATAAGTTAGCATAAGTTCCAAAACATATGATATAGATAATCATGAGGATAGACACAGGAGACAAAATGCGAGTGCAAAACTTGGAAACTCTGGGTAAAAAGCGCTGAAGAAGGAGGCCAATTCCAACTGGAATTACTAGTGCAACAAGCGTGTAAAGAATGTGAGTAAATGGGATTTTAGTGGTGGTATCTTCCAATAGTGTACTTCCTAGTGTAAACAGCCACATTGGCATCATTCCTAGGAAAGAAAAATAATAAATGTGAAGTTCATTTCATTATTGCTTTATTATTATTAAACTGCATTATATATTTCTCATTAGAAAATCTTTGACTGTAGGCAAATGATATACTGACAAACAAATAAACTTATATTAGTCATTACAAATATATACAACATCGATCTAATAAAGTTTCCATTATTTTGTCTTTTCTTCTTGAATGTTAATTAAAATTCAGAAAAAAAATGAAGTATATCAACTATATATAAGCTGAAACTGAAAATATCTATAATTTCAAAGTCAAACATATTTAGGGTATCATTGATACTGACCGAGCTATGGAGGCTCCTTCAGATGGGAAAGGACCTAGGTTTGAATCCCCCTAGGATGCAAAGAACTGATCAGGACTATTTAAGTGATGGTGAATTAGCTGATCTCACATGAAGATAGCAGGGTTTTCATCTTGCATAACAAGCAAACTGGCTAGTAATACATATGCATTCTATAGGCATAGCAGATAATGTAGATAGTCTTAGCTGTCTATCCCAAACATTAAGCAAGTTTCCAAGAAGCCAAATTACTTCTCTGTGACAGACCACTAAGCCTAACATGAAAAGGGAAGATGGGATGGGATATATATTTAGATAATAACATGACTTGGCACCAATCTTTTCTGTAATTTTCTGGCCCCATAAAACATTTTGTATGCAAGTTTCTAGTCTCAAACTCAATGTATGGTGTAGCCTGTGCTCAAAATAGCAAACGTTACAAAGTCACACTCTTAATTTGATATGCTTCAAATTATTATAATTACCCTAAGATCCCATAGAATCAAAGACTCAACTAGGATGACATCTTTATTAAATCGGTGACATCTTTGTTAAAATATCTTGTACGTTGCATGCTAATTATTTCTATAAGAGCAACTTAAATGCTTACCTTCAGCTAATACTACATATACATGCAGTTTATAAACAAACTGTTACATTTATCCAGCAATCCAAATTTAAAGGAATTTGCAGTTCTTTTCAGCTTTAATATAGACAGTGACATTTTGAGGGTTTAACACAATAAAAGCACTAATGTAGTACAGGTAACCCTCACATAACGCGAACTACAAATTGTAGTAACCCTTGTTCAACGTGGTTTCGATATAAGATGGTCTACAAACTGTAGTAACCTTTTATCTTTTCATATACTTTTCACTGCGCTACTTAAAAATCAAATTTTATCTTCGTTAAATTTGCATCTGCCCGTATCGCGCATGTAGTTATAAGTAGCAAATTTATATTAGGGAAAATACCCTTTAGCACGCATGTATAAAGTGTTTATTGTTGAAAATTGTGTTCGTTTTCTTTTTTGTGTTTATTTTCTGGTGAGTTATATACAATATGTAATGTTTTTTTATGTAAAAAATATTTTTATAGTAATGGCCATTAAAACTACAACGAAAGGGAAAAACCAACATTGAAAAGAAAATTAATTTCTCTGTAAGAAAAAATTAAAATCTTAGGATTGGTTGAAAAGCAGAGAAAAACCAGGAGTTGTTGCAAGGACTTTGAATTTAAATGAATCAACAATTCAAACAATCAAACAAACTGAACATAAATTTCGAGAAAGTGTTATGCTGGCTCAACAGTAAGCGCAAAGTGCATTGCTTGTGTACGCAATATTCTAATGGGAAAAATGGAGAAATCTCTAATGATTTGGATAAAAGATTCCAAAAGAAAATTCCTTTGGATGGAAATCTTATTACACAAAAAGCTCTCAAAGTTTATAAACACTTAAAAGAACTTGATCAAGATTCTTCATCCAAATGGTGGGGAAAGTTCTGCCGAAGATGCTGATTATGATAAATCTGTTAAAAAATTCAGTTTAAAGAAATTAGCAGAAGGATTGGACTTAGCAAGAAAGTTAGGAAGTTATTTTACGAATAATGATCCCTCAATGGAGCTCCGGAAAATTCACAAGACAATTGGATATTTGTTTAGCTCCAATATTATGAACTTAATAAAAAATTGCAGCATAGTGGTAAGCAAGGTCTTATTAACTTCTTGATTAACTAAACCAGCCGAAGTATTCAAATGATGTCCACGAGATTTCAAGTGACGATGTCTGGCCACTCATAAATAAAGAACCTCTACGAAATATTATTTATGAAGACAGTAATTACGATTAAAATATACACTTTTATTCTGCCTAAAACATTTATGCATTACGTGCAATGAAGTTTACGTCAATTTGTAATTTTTATAATATGTATTTGTTTCATAGTTTATATTTTCTTAACTTAGATGAATTACCTGAATTAAATAAAAATATTTTTTTTGTTTGATATGTCATTGTTGTTCATATAATTAAAAAAATAAAAAAGACGACTTCGGAACAGAACCCTACTTTTTCTATGTGATCCGAGTCTCGCATAATGCAATTTATATAATGTGGCATTTCTATGGAACCTAACATCCGCGTTATACGAGGGTTACTTGATGTTGCCCTTTTTTCATCTAGCTTTAACCTGAATTATACATTAAATAATGAGTGCAACATTTTATAATTTACAGTCAATTTTTGAAACATACTACAAACACAAATTATATGTTAATATCATACTTTTCATTTATTTAGTAATTTGTCTAATTCTCCACTCCAATATTACTCTAATCTATGCCAACTTAACATACTATTTAGTTACTTTTAAGAATATCATTTGGGCGAACTGATGTTGATGTCAACAAGTTGCACATTTGTTTCGGGTGTTTGCTGTCTCGAAAGCATAGTTACTTGAACTTGTGCAAACAGTGATGGATTTTTGTAGCTACACAGAATTCTTCTTCTTCTTTCACTCTGCCTTATCCCATGTTAAACGGGGTCAGTGCACCAATCTTTAACCTTCCTCTTCCAAGTTCTCCGGTCCAGAGCATCCTTCGGACTCCATCCTTTCTCCCTAAGATCATCTTATCCCTCCACCTGAGCTTGGGCCTGCCTCTTTTCCTCCTTCCCTCCAACTCCATATACTCCACTCGTTTACCAACATAATCCTCACCCTTCCTCTCAACATGTCCAAACCACCTCAGCCTACTTTCTTGTATCTTCTTGCCAATTGGTCCCACCTTAACCGTCCCTCTGACGTAGTCATTCCTTATCCTGTCCTTCTTTGTCACACCACTCATCCATCTCAACATCCGCATCTCCGCTACCTCCATCTTCCTCTCCTGTGCCTTGGTTATAGGCCACGTCTCCGCACCATGGAGCATCGCCGGCCTCACCACCATCTTATAGAGCTTTCCTTTCCTCTTACAACTCACTCTCTTGTCGCACAGGACCCCGCTCATCTTCCTCCAATTCATCCAACCACATGTTATTCGGTGCTGTATTTCCTCATCCAGGTCACCATTCCTCTCGACAACCGACCTAAGGTACTTGAATTTCTTCCCTGAAATTAGCCTTTCACCCTGGAGTCGTATGACGATATCCTCGTCACTCCCCGTTGAAATATATTCAGTCTTCACCCGGTTAATTCTCATGCCGCTCTCCTCCAATGCCTTTCTCCACTCTTCCAGGGTATTTTCAAGCTTCTCTCGGGATGATTCGCATAGAACAATGTCATCGGCAAACAGCATGCTCCATGGTGCCTCCTTCTTGACATCCTGCACTAGTACATCCATGATCAGGTCAAAGAGGTAGGGGCTCAGAGTTGATCCTTGGTGTAGCCCTACGACAATAGGGAACCCTTCTGTCATGCCGACACTAGACCTGACCTGAGTTTCTAATTAACTTAAATCCACTTTACACATAATGCCCCTTTGCAACTTGCTGACATGAGCATTAGTTTGCCCACATGGTGCAGACTAAAAGTAACTAATTGGTGTATTGATCTGGAATGGGTTAGAGTAATATTGGAGTGGAGACATTGGACTAATTACTAAATAAATTTTATTCTACCTAAATTAAGTGACATGTATGATTCATCGTATAATTTGTTCTCATAGTACTTTCAAAAATTATTGACTGTAAATTAGAAATTCTGAAAGCCAAAGTGAAATTTCATAGCTCAGTTACTTTACATGAGCCCTTTGGTTGGACTTGACTTTTGATAGGATCTACATTAAGCAGGGACATGTATTCCAATCACAAAGTAGTTGTTTCATTTTTCAATCATAGGATTTGGAATCTAATTATTTCTTCAAGATCAAAATACATATGCAGTTACATATTAAATTACACATTAATTAAATTACATATTAAATACAGCTTAATATGAATCCTACCAAAAGTCAACTCAATAAAATTAACAAGTTATTGGATAAAACAACATTCATAGATCAAGAAATGATCAAAAGACTCAAAACACATCATGTTTTGAGTCTTTTGATCCCCCCCTCCCCATAACATATGGATTACATAACTATTCAATCAAACCTATTGTGAATTCCATAGACAGTCCCATGAATAAAATCTCAAGATTTCGGTCTAATCTTCTTTGCCCCTCAGTGGCCACTCAGCTTCTTCGATAAAAAATTCCAAGAATAAAATAAATAAAACTAGTATCCACAGACATAAGGTTATAACAATGTCTCTCTTTCTCTCTCTTCACAAAAATCCCTCATACTGAGACAACAGAATTTCTAGCCCAAAACTTTCCTTCAGACATTGTGAACTTACTCAAAGTTACAATCACAACCAGTTACTTCACGTGAAAGGATAAACCATACAAACGAGTGAAAGGAAGAGAAATGGGCTTGACTACTATCATCTAACTTTTATCTAGAACACCTGGAAAAAAAGAATCTTCTCTCTAGACCCAAAATTATCTATTTGGATGCAGCATATAGACGTCTTTGCAGTTTGGAGTCACACAAAATATAACTCCATTCATTTCTACATAAAATCAACAACCTACATCCTTGTATTAAATTTTCAGAAAAAGAATCAAACCGAACTTCCTTTCTAGATGTACACATCCAACAGGAACATGGACCGTAGCGTCCTGTAACCGACTTTTATAGACTGTTATATCTACAATACATAAGCCTGTCATCCATCTCAAAAATATGGTATTATAAAATCCTTAGTGTCTAAAGCACACAAAATTTGTTCCTCTAAAGGATCTCTTAAATAAAAACTGCAAAACTTGCAAACAAACAATTTTACTAAATGTATATAACCGAAGAATAACAATTTTGCTAAATGTATATAACTGAAGAACAACACAGAAAATAATAACTCTCTTATTCTGCAACTCTTCTAATAAACCTTATAAAACCATCAACCAAATTCATACCCTATTACCTTCTCCAAAAGAAAAACTGTCAGCAGTGATGCTACGCTTACATTTACCAAGTTCCATGTTTGTGCAACTTGACTTATGCATACAAACAAGATCATTCAATACACATATTTCTGAACATCTGGTTCATCAAACCTCACAAATCTGACCTAGCACAATGCTGGATCATGGCTAGTGTTTTCACTCCTATGAGAAAATGCCACTCTATTCCACAGATTCATGTATATAGAAAGTAAGTACTAAAGTGCTACTTCATCGACCTGACTTCAATTGTAATGGCTGCCTTACCAATCCAAAAGGGTGAGAAATTGTTATCCTTAACTGTATTAAATAAATTTGTACTCATAAGTTTAATTTTTAAATTCAGTTATCTAATTTTATTTTCAATATGATAATTTTTAATCTTGCATTGGAATCCCTCTATACAATGTAATTATACAGAGGGATTCCAATGTAATGCATGCACTCTACTGCTTCTTTTATTCAAGGTCCTTACTGTTGTTATCTGTTCACAATGATGATGTCTTATAATCAAATATGTAAGACGAAATATCTGTAATTATCTGTATTAGTTTTTATTGTGGTACACATGTGATTTGATACTCCACAGGTTTCATTATAGAGGAAAATGTTCTCTGGAATGTAAAATATGATATGGCTTTGATGTAGGGTTTTTTTTCTTCTCTCTACATACTAGGTTAGGCCAAAAGAATAACAGTTGACCAAATTAGTGTTACTTTAGGCATATATATATCAAATATACGAGGGTGGTCTGAAAAGTTCTCGGCCTCAACCATAGATGGCAACAATATCGGCAGAATTTTTTTTTCTAAGTTGGTACATTTGTCATAAGCATCCATGTGAAATTGCAACTCATTCTATCAAGTAGTTTGTTTTATACAGCTATCTGAAGCAAAAGTGTTGTCGGTATCCCTTGAAATGGATGAAATTGAGCATTGTGCGGTTATAAAATTCTTTGTAAAAGAAGGTTTAATGCCAAAAGAAATTCATTTGAAGTTCATAAAAGTTTATGGCGCTCTTCTCATTCGTTTTTGACAATTAAGAAATGCGCTGCCGAGTTTAAACATGGCCGTACCAGTCTTGAAGACGATTCATGTGAAGGACATCCAAAAAGTGTAACAACACCAGAGATCATTGATCAAGTGCACGATATGGTATTGGATGACTGGCAAGTCAAAGTGTGTGAAACTGCTGAGACTATAGGCATTTCAAAAGAATGTGTAGGATATATTTTGCATGAAGAATTGCAAATGAAAAAGCTTTCTGCAAGATGGGTGCCATGCTTGCTCACAGCAGATCAAATATGCACTCACATGATCTCTGAACAGTGCTTGGTGCATTTTAACAAGAATAAAACTGATTTTGTGCATCGATATAGGTGGACCAAGATATAGGTGGATTGATACAGTACAAAGTGCCTTAGACGATAGAAATATAAGATCTGATAATGTTGGAGTCTTGACAAGTAACAGACTGATTTGGAGGAAAATTGTAGATAGGAAGTTAGTAATGATGTAATTTTTTCATGTAGTACTGTCATATCCTGTACACCCCTTGAGGGTACATGGCAGGAATTTGATGATGATGATGATGAAAAAACATAATAATGGAAAACAATTTCTTGGAAAGAGTTTCTTCATATACATATTTAGGTCATCTCATTGATCTAAACTGTGGACTCCAAGAGGAAATAAACAGAAGAGTTTAACTTGCCTGGAATGCATTCAGAAAATTGAAAAGCATTTTTCAAAATAATGATGTCCCCACTCAGTTTAAAAAGGAACACATTTAGCCAGTGTATACTTCCAGTCATCACATATGGTTGCGAAATGTAGTCTCTGGCAAAAGCACTGACAAATAAACTAGCAATAACTCAAAGAAAAATGGAGAGGCTGATGCTAGGCATCACATTAAAAGATAAGAAGCCAAACTTGTATCACTGACATCATTCTCATCATTCTTCACCACAAGCAACTAAAACGGAAATGGGCTGGACATCTATTCAGAAGACAAGATGAGCGATGGACCACCATACTAACAAACTGGATTCCAAAAGAAGGGAAATGAGGCCAAAGACGTCCTAAAAGAAGGTGGAGTGAAGTGATGAATTGTCAAATTTTGTTGGGAAAAATTGGTCAACTATTGCCAAGAACAGAGAAAGGTGGAAGGCACTGGAGGAGGCCTTCATCCAGCAGTGGACAGAAAATGGCTGAAAAGAAGAAGAATGTATCATGTAGTTTACTTTTATTATATTGCTATTATTACTGTGTATATTATAATTTAATATACACAGTAATAATAGAGAAAAAATTTTGCTTGATTAAGTTTTAGTAGTCTGCAACCCTACTGAAAATATGCATTTATAAAACCGTGCTTTGGTTTATAAACTACTGAATTGGTTTTAACATGGAGGATATGTAATTTCTTTATTTATTAACTGCATTTCTTCAATAAATGTAATGATTTAGCAACACTCTTTTCAAACTATATCCAGTGAAATAAAATGATTAGAAAGTATACTTTTTTATAATTTTAATCTTAGTCTGAATTTCAAAAATAACAAGGATTACATAAATGAAACTAAATTACTTTTAAGTCAGAAAAATGGATGGAATTTTTTTACAATATAAAAAAATAATAAAAACTGCTATAATAAAACTAATAAATGTTCCTAATCCAATATTAGCATGAATACTAGCATGGTTCATATCTAATTAAAGAACAATACATACCCAAAGCAGCGACAGTACTGATGAATGTCATTGTTAAGCTAAGGTTTAAGTTACCCTTCAGCAAAACAGTCCACATGTTACTTGCACCTCCTCCTGGACTACAGCCAAAGGTAAACAAACCTAGCTGTAAAAATGGTTGGCCAGACAACAACAGTTTTGCTATACCATAGGCAACCTATAAAGTAAAATCACAGGCAATCTGTAAAATGAAATCATCTATATCTGTATGACAGGTTTAATACAAGTCTTAAATCCTTAGGTTTACTAAAAATCTGCCTTTATTATTTAAATCAGAGTTCACTGATAGCTATAAAGATTATTATAAACACACCTACATGGAATTGGAAGACCCATTCAGAGATTCATCCTAAACACAATATCACACCCTAAATTCATTCACAGACTGCACTCTCCAGTAATGGATTACAATTACCCACTCTTATTCATTCTATGCTTCAAAAAATTTCTCCAATATCTAGCTCATAAGTAACTCAATAAGTCATGTTCCAAATCAAGTCATATATCATTCCCTTTTTTTTGTTCACTTTTGCATCCATTTCAGGATTTCCACATTACCACAAAAACCAAATGACCAAATCTACATGCAACAGCTCACATGCATTCCGATCTTGATACAAGGGAACTTCAATGCCAGGTATGCTCCAAGATCCCTTGCCTCACTTGATGCAATACACTTCCACCAGTATGCAGTTTTCTGTTACAAAATTCCAAACTGTAAAACCTTGCATTTAAATACAGGATTCTATTCTCATCTAGCTGGCTGAATAAATAGTGTATCTACTTTCCAAACAACAGGCTCTGGGTTCAAATCCTAATGTGGATGTCTGTAAATGTCTTTAGGTTGTAGATGATTTTCTATGCTCTGTGCAAGACCACCTTGCTCATTGGAAGCCTGAAAAGGTTCCCTGTTTGAACTCTAGATTAAGGTTTCCAGATGACTTAGCCACTATTGATGTAATGCAGACTTATAATTTCTTGTGGATGAAATTTATATAAAAATGAGAGGGTAAAATAAAAAGATCCATATCATTTATAATCTTATTTCTCAGAGTTGTTTGTTTGCTTGTTCAAATAATCTACTGAAAAGTTAAGCTTTAGCCAAATATTTGGCTAAAATTATAGCTAAAACTGGTAGCCTAATTTAAAAAAAAGGATGGTTTTTAATTTATAGTGCCTCCCCTCTAAAGGAGAGGAGGAAAAAGAATAATTTTTATTTGGTCTTACATTAAATGATATGATTTTAAAACTATTCATGCTGATTTTTAAAATGTATCAGACATATCTGCACTGAAAGAAAGACATTATACAGCTGTCAGCATATAAAATTATATCTCTTTCCTCAGTCCACATCAGAGCAGAGCCTTCTTGCATGAAATTCTGTCATTTAATATGCAAAGGCCTTCATATGCATATTTCAAAAATATACTTTGTGCACATGTTGCACCCATACAAAACTATCATGCATTTATAAAAGAATATGAAAATGGCTATAGATGCTCAAACATGATATATGGATATGTACACAACTTATTTTACTCTGTACGTCTAAATATACGTGTGTATATATATATATATATATATATATATATATATATATATATATATATATATATATATATATACATACAGGGTGTTCGGGATAAATTTGACAGTTTCGTAAGGAAAAAGAAAATCTTCTTTGTATCTATTAAATTTAATGAATTGACAAAAAAACATTACAGGCAGAGTTAATTACAATACTATCAACAAGATTTACTCAAAATAACCACCATTAGCATCGATCACAGCTTCAATTCTGCTTCGGAACCTCGAACAAGCTGATGCTACAGTCTCCCTGGGAAGGGCCGCAAAAACTGTTTTAATTTTATTCATTAACTGGGCTTTTGTATTACTGGAAGTGCGATTGGTGTCTTTTTCAACTGCGCCCCATACAAAATAATCCATGGGGTTAAGGTCTGGGGAGTTTGGAGGCCAAACATTTGGACTGGTGAAGTCGTAGAAATTTTCAGACAACCATTTTTGACTTTTCCCAGAGGTGTGGCAAGGGGCCGAATCCTGCTGCCATACATACGGCCTACCATTGGCTACCCTTGTTATCCAGGGCTTGACTACAGTTAGCAACTCCACGAACAAAGCCCGAATTCCAATGCCAGGGTTCTTCAACACCTGTTCCTGCAGATTTGCGAGGAATTCTGCTGTACGAACGCAATCAGATCGTCTGCTAGGGATCTTTCTTCTTGCTACATCCTCGTAGTCACCATTGCAAGTCTCTAGTTCATGCCTGATTGTTTTTACTGTATTCAGGGAGCATTGGGCAGCAGTCGTAATATCCTTATTTTGATGGCGGGCACGAATCATCATGATACAAGTTATTCTCTTCCATGATTCAGGTGGGTTCCAGCTATCCATCCTTTCTGACATCTTGTATATGAATGAAGAAGGGTCCAAACTTTTAAATGAAGAGAAGTGTGTGTTAATACATGTAACTTACGGAAAAATATAATTAATTATAAATATGTCAAATTTATCCTGAACACCCTGTGTGTGTATATATATATATATATATATATATATATATATATATATAAAAAAAAAGATAAGCCGAAATTTAAAATGTTTTTATGTCATGTTTTTTGTCTTACCAGCCAGGAACTCGGGAGTTGGGCGCCATAGGCGCCAGAGCCCCCCCTCCCCCCAGTACACACACATATATACACACAAAGATAAGCTACATTACATTTCTAACAGTAAGCCAAAATGACAATGATTTGATCAATCATTATTCTACTGGCCTGACCTCTAGTGGGAAAAAAAGCCTACATCAAAGCTGTTCTATTTATAACATCAGAGAACAAATTCATATAGATAGTTTTAATACAATAGCGCCTCTGTAGCACAATTGGAAGAACGAAGGTACGTTGCACCCTTCGATTGGAAAAGGTCTAAGTTCGATTCTCGTCATGACGGGAGGAATCTTTATATGGATGTTTTCAATTGAAGGTGAGTTAGTCGATCTCACACGGAGGTAGCAGAGTTTTTTCTCCCGGAAACTCGGGGTTTTTCATACAGACAAATCAGCCCTTCAGAACACACGCAATTTACAGACAAAAAAATACTAGCTGTGGTGGTGGCCAGTAGATGGCGCTGATGTTGATGATTGGTAGTAGACGTTCGGTGTAGTGGTGGAGATGGAGAGATGCACAATAGGTGTCCTCCAGCGATGAGTCTTCGGACTCCTTGGAGGTGTCACGAATAATAATAATACAACAAAGTAGTGGCCTAATCCATAATTTAACAAGGGTGTTATATTAGAGTTATGATCCTGGATTGCTTACAGTCCTAATTATAATTAACTCTTAGACCAAAAGGTTAAGTGGGTAGAATATGTGCCATTCATATTTTTGTGATTTTTAGACCACCATTATTGTTAAGATAAGAGCGGTTAATAGGAATTTCACAGGCCTCCTTAAACTTATGCTTGTACCACGTTTTGGGGTGATGTAAACAACAGGTGCCTTTCCAGTCAATTCTATTTAGAGTATTCAGAGCATGATCAGAAAGGCTAGATTTACCACAGTTATTAAATTTAATATGCCATTTATGTTTCTTTTTTCTGATAGGAATTGTGCATCCTGTTTCACCTATATAAGGCAAATTACAGGTGCAATGAATATGGTATACTTCAGGTTGGGCCACTGGATCCTTGAATGAGTTAAATAGTTTTTTTTTTAATTTTGCAGGAGGTTTAAAGGAGACATTAAGGTCGTATTTCTGTAGTATTATTCCGTTTATGTTATCTGATATACCTTTAATGTATGGAATGGATACAGTTTTATTGTAATCTAGTTTATTTTTGTTTTTAAGTGGAGTCTCCTGAAGAATTTTGTTGACAGTATTTTGTGTAGCCATTTTTCAGGAAGGTATTGCTGATAACTTTTAATTCATGTTTAGGTGTTTGTTCACTGGAGCAAATCTTCAAAGCCCTATTTTTTAGTGTGTTAATGTCACCAAGTTTTTGTGTTGGGTGGTGGTAGGAGTTTGTGTGTATATATTGGCCGGTATGTGTAGGCTCATGGTAAACAGTGAAGGAAAGACTGCTGGAAGGAAGATGTATGACAAGTGTATCTAGAAAGGGAAGCGAGTATTGACTTTCAATTGAATTGTATGCATTTATGTTGTTTGTTTAGGTGGCTGAGGAAGGTATCTAATGTCTGGTGGTCATGGGACCAGGTAATAAAATATTGTCAATGTATCTAAGCCAGACTTTGGGTTTTAAACTAGAGGAATCTAGAGTATGTTGCTCAAAAGCTTCCGCATAAAAGTTAGCAATTGGGGGATGGGAATGGTGAGCCCATGGCTGTGCATTCTTTGTGTAGGAAAAAATTATTTTGCCACACAAAATAGCCAGAATGTAGTATATGAGCAAAGTGTGCTTTGATATCAGGTGGGAATTTGTCCTGAAAAAAAGATTTGGGAAATTGGTGAAAAAAAGCAGACAACCAAAACTGACTAATAAATCACTTTTTTCTAGTGTGATGTCTTTAATTTTGTCTACAAAGTGGTGTGTGTTTTTAAAAGTAATGGTAGGTAGACTTATACGAGACGGTGAGTTGTAATGGAGTAGTGTGCCCTCCCTCAATGAGTCTCTGGAGTTATCTGAGAGTGGTGAAAGTGCAAACAGTGGATGAGTTTAAGGAGTGATACAATAGACTTTGTATTGACTAACTTTGTCCTCCCAAAATGTTTAGTGGTTTCATGCAGTGAGCATAAGGACTCCATGGAGATGTCTGTGTAGCAATAATATTCCTATATGCACATCTCTGAATTCTGGCCATCTTGAGATACTATCAAGTTGATAATATCTCAGGATGGCCCCCCTGAGATATTATCAAGTTAATTTCCTACCTACCTCTGTTCTAGACTTACCATATAATGAAATTACCTTCCTTCTACTCTTTGGATCTTGTCCAATATTGAGAGAGTTAAGTTAAAGAGCACAGTCAAAGGTAGGGCCAATTTTTTTGTATATTCTCATAACATATGTGCTGATATTCATATTGAGATTTTGCACTATCCTAAGCCTTTATCTAACTCAAATTCACATTGGTCTCTATCACATCAGTCACTGCATTATCTCCACTTGCATGGAATGATACACACTTGAGAAAAAACGATCACTCACTGTTCTTCTAGTTCTATCACCTATTATTAACATTTATTGTTGCAGAATAAATCTATCCTTCTATTTAACTCACACCCCATTTATTCTCCTGACCATGAGTATGCAAGTCTAATACTGCTTCCTCAAATACCCCTTGACCATTTTCCATGCATTACTCTATGTTTACCCAAATTTGTCATAATTTCTGACTCTGTAGTTCTATATAAACCCCTTCTTAACAGAAAATTCTACATGCTGGCCTTGGTCAACAATGCATTTCATTATCTCCAATGTAATGTTAAATTGCTTTCTTCAATGTAAACAAATATTCTAATTTTATTACCATATCCAACACTCCAAATCCCTAATCCTTCCCTATAACATCTGTCATTTTAGGTAATTATTCCTCAGTGGCTACATAAAGTCAACCTCCTTTCCTAATATGTTTTCTTCTCTTTTCATTCTATATTCCCATAATTAAAGTTTCCCATACTCATTTAACTAATCTCTTGATGCATAATATCTTCCATTGCTCCCTAAGCCTATAGTTTAAATATATATATTTTTTTAATTGAAAAATATCTCAAATAAGTCTCAAATGCTGTTCTCCAGTCTCACTACTGTCCTGAATAACCTACTTTTATTGGTTGCAAATCTACTATCATTAATAATATCCCTCACTTCATCTCTCTCTCTCTCTGAAAATACAATATCTCAAACACAATCACTGTAGCTAAATCTATCATCATCTATCAACCAAGTCTTACAAATACCTGTAATTTGTGACCAAGATGTAATAATCACAGGTAAAAATTCCTCATCTTTGTTCCTATTCCTTTCAGCATTCTTCTTCTTATGACTCTACTACCCAAATCAAGCCTTGGCTTCTGGGATTTGTTGCCTCCAACCCTGTCTGTCCAGGACCTTATTTCCCAAGTTTAGACATTACAATATGATGCTATTTTGACTAATGGTTAAAAACATAGAATAATGGTTAAAGATGTTAATGGTTTTTACTATTTATAGTCTGCTTAAGAATATAGTCATTTTCGATATAAAAAACACATCCTGCTCACTGCAACTTTTTTAATGTGAATATACTAGGCATTGTAGGTTCTTTATAGAACTGATATAATTCATGGTTGTATCTAATCCTCCAAAGACCATTATCCTTCAGTAAGCCAAATATTTTTCTAAGTATTTTATTATTACATGACACCTCCAAGGATTCATCATGGGACGACACTACTATACTCCACATCTCACCATCTCCCCCCAACAACCTTAATCCTATTTTCCTTTCAAAAGTAGAAATCAAATTCTCTAGCATTAATATACAGAAATTTTGATATTCGTGTGGGTCCACAGGTATGCTTTCATCTTTAATTACTGCTTCATTCACATTTCATAACTGAAATTACATTAATTCTTTGAACATTCTTATTCTTATAATCATTCATATCAAGGATCTCTGCACATGTATACCTGTTCCTGCTCTAATATTCTTATCTGTTTCTGTATATCAGTTCTCTTTTTGACTAACAAAGTAACACACTAAGTCTATTCAAGTATATCCCATCATTCATATATAATTCTTTTAATTCATTCTGAACATCTATAAACTGCATAGCATTTCTCCTCTTGCACAACCTACATATTCATTCATTATCATGGCCCTCTTTTTTTTTTTTCTTCAATTCATGATTCATTTCACATGAATACACCTTTCTTTTTATGCCAATAAAATTGAACTTCACATTCTCACTTTTTTGGCTTCTTTTAATAGCAATTCAACATCCTCTCTTAATTCTGAATGAGCTGATGGTTTTGATAGGTACCAGAACTCTAGTCATTCACTTTCCCCCCTCTGCATTCTAACACCACCCATATCTTTAATTTTTGCTCCAGGAACACCTATGAATATCATATTCAGCACAGGGAAAGTAATTATAATACTGATCCCTTCCACTCACACTTTCATACTCTCTTCCCTCGAACCTCTCCTTTCTCTTCACTGTACTACTTACTAGACATCACATTTCTTTCATGTCCCTTGACTACTTTGTCACTTGCAATCTCTCCTCTGCTCTCTCTGTCATTCTCCTTTCTTTCACTCTCATCAATTCTTGAACTTCTTGCATTAACCAACCACATCACAAAACTCTTGATCTCTTTATTCATCCCCCATCCCAAACTCAGTTATCATGCATTCCAACTCCCTTTTAACTACTTCCATGTTTCTCTCCAAGCAATGAAGTCACAATGACGTGTGGCCAGAACTCAATGACAGTGAAAGGCCATCACAAAAAAGCTAGTAAGTTATCTGCTGACATAGACAGTTACATTTCCAATTCCATATTTTTGTCTAAATGCAACCAATCATCAGACACCAAATCCTGCATAGATGGAATTAAATGAATAATTGAATAAATAGTGGAATAAAGAATTTGCATAATAAGCTTGGCATCATTTGTGCCATATGATGCTTTCTATCAATTTCAAGTACACCTGATGAATCAGGTTCGTTGTTTGATGGCAACTAATCATCCATGTAACTGCAGTTACAAATGAGGATTAAAGGTCAATTTTGTTTGTGATAAATTTATCAGATGGTTAAAATTAAGAATTTTCATGTAATACACCTATTAATGTCCTAGTAAAAAACCTTTCTGCAGTTTGGAATCGACAATATATAAATCAAAAACATTGAATTTGATAAATAGGACATCAAAATACAGGCTGTTCAGAATTGTAAGATATCAGAATATATGGATCATCTTGTACATTATTACAGTTTTCGGTTATAAAAGTGTGACAGATCATAAAACAAAAATAAATCCATTATATTAACGTACACGAATTTCTTAGGGACGTTTGTGTTAGAAAAGAGACGTGTCTCGCTATAAGCTTACGACTTGTTCATTTATATTTTGAAAATTATAATATAAATGCAAAACTATTTTAAATAAAAAAAGTATTCAAAACCACACACACATTTCTTTAAATAATTAATGTATTAATTTTCTCTCGATATCCAATTCATAAAAGAAATGAACACACATATAAATACACAATCTGTAAGTTTTGTAGCACAAACGCAGGTAGAATAAAGTTGCGAAATTCTCTCAAACATGCATAAAATTACATAGTGGAATATTATGGCTTACCAAAGGCATTATAGCATACTGGCAGAAGAAGCCTAAAACTGGTGCAACAGGTTTCAATAAAACTTTTTTCACAACATTAAGATCCAATGCACAGCCCATGTTGACATAATTCAGGGACACAAGAATTGTTACTGATACGACAAAAGCAGTAGCAATTGCTCGTTTTTTCCTTTTAACGGTTACGTCTAATTTTTCTGAGTACTCCTCTTCGTTATCTTTAACTGCTCGAATACGAACAAACGTATGTCCAAGAAAATTACCCTGTATGGTAAACGAATTGTTAAACGTCTGAGGATCAGCAGTTGTATTCAAATAGAAAGTCTTATTGACAACACTAGCGATCTTTTCATTATCTGACACAACTTCATAAAGAGACGGATTGTTAATACTGCCGTTTCTGACTGAGAACTGAACTACGCTTAAGTCATCTTCAGTAAAATTCACTAGTTTAGCAGGATTAAAAGTAACGCTAATCGCTGCCGTCAGTTCCATAAGAAGCAGCAGAAAACTCAATAACAACGCAAGGAGAACTACAGGACACATGTCGATGATGTGGTTCAAACCTCAAAAGGACGGCGACAGAGACTTTTGACTATTCCCAATTAATAAATGTTCTTCACCTATACACCTGAATATTAAAAAGTACGTATTAGCTATCACCTTAAAAAATATACTTTTGTGGCGATCAACACAACCATAGACACAACTAGCAACAACGGCAGACAGCCAGTAAATGTATACTAGGACTTTAGCGTGGGGATATTCATTCAACGCATGTGTGATTGCGTCATGAAACGTGGCAACTGAAATGCATTCGAGAAAAACCGGAAATTTGTCCTTGAGTTACAACTTTTGAGAAAAACAATTTTCACTTTGTCTACTGATAGTTTAACATCGTTTCTTTTTAAGTGTGTTGTCACTGTGGTGTCTGCATAATATGCGCGCACAAAATTTAATTAGGTATCCGTGCATCAGATGTCTAACATAACAAACAATAATTGGAGGAGATTTACATTTATGCAAAAGTTCAATATATTTTGCACATGTCAGCAATTTTGAATTGTATATTTCAAAGTATATTATTATCATTATTATTATTCAAAATCTACATGGAGTTGTAACACTGATCGCGGAAGGACTTTTGCTTATCAAAAAAAAAATAAATAAATAAATAAATAAAAAAAAAAATATATATATATATATATATATAAGTTAAAGATACCAAGCAATTTTATAAACTTGGTTTTAATCCTTTTTCCCAAGTAAGCAAACAGACAGGCAAGTCAAGTTTGCGCCTGAAGTATTTTCAGGTCTGAGGAAACTCGTGGTAAAGGTGGAGTGAGCTCTGATCACTTTCATTAGTATCTCCCCTAATGCAAAGCACATCTCCTTACGGACATGCATGATGCTATGTATTAAGAGAAGGGCCACTACCCAGACCGGTTTCAACCTTTATTGAGGTCTCCTCAGTGGGAGGTCAAAGCACCTTGTGGCAACTTGTATAGGTTAAATTTTAAATTTCTAAGTTCTGCATTACTTCAACCTTGGCATCTCAGGATCTGGCTCCCACTGACGAGACCTCAATAAAGGTCGAAACCGGTCTGGGTAGTGGCCCTTCCCTTAATGCTTAGCATCATACATGTCCACAAGGAAACGTGTTTTGCATTAGGGGAGATACTAAGGAAAGTGATCAGATCTTACTCCACCTTTAACACGAGTTTCCTCAGACCTGAAAATATTTCAGGCACAAACTTGACTTAGTTGTCTGTTTGCTTACTTGGGAAAAAGGATTAAAACCAAGTTTATAAAATTGCTTGGTATCTTTAACGTATAGTATATCCAAGTTAAAAAACTTTATATATATATATATATATATAATATATTTAATATTTCTTTTCAATCGTCCTCCCCCAGTGTCAGTTGCTTCTCCTAATATTTGTTAAAACTGAAACCAAAGTCGATCTTCCGTTTCAAACGTTTGAAATGTGTGTAGCATAGCACAGCTGGTCAGAAGGGTGAAGCAAGATGCTTTTTTTTGTTCCCTGTTGTCTGATATGGGCGACTTGAAGAGGAAAATTTATGAGCTTATGAGCGATAAGCTCGAGCTGGGGGGGGGGGGGGCACGGATAATATACTCGTCGTTGCTTGTATTTAGGATGGCTTTTGGTCTCTTGTGTTTGAAGAGGTCTGTTTCGTCATAGCTTGCAGCATGTTTCACTAGTTCATTAGGATGTGTAGAGATCTTTAAGAAGATATTTACCGCTGAAGATTGCAGGAAGGAGTAGATGTAAGGGATGTTTGTTTCGCTATGCAGTTGGATGTTTCTTACAAACCATGGTGCTTTTAGTATCATGCGCAAGCGTTTGTTTTGCACTCTCTGTAGCTTGAAGATGTTAGTGTTGGATGTGTGGCTCTAGGCTGGAGATACGTATGTAATTATGGGGCGGATCATCAGCTGGTAGAGAAGTACTTTGATTCTGGTATTTAGCTTGCCGTTCCTGTTTATTATTATTATTATTATTATTATTATTATTATTATTATTATTTAAAATAAATAGCCAATAGGCTTCATTTCGGCGATGTAAACATTATTTAAATTAAGGGGATATTAAATCACACATTGTTTTAAAACCGAATAAGAAGTTGTCCTAGTTTGTACTACGTACTTGGACTACGTGCTTTGGCTTACGCTAGTAGTCGCCGATACTTTTATAGTTACTATATTCGGTATGAAACTCTTTGATTCCGATCTTTGAGTTTCTTATTTGGTTTTAAAACAATGTGTGATTTAATATCCCCTTAATTTAAATAATGTTTACATCGCCGAAATGAAGCCTATTGGCTCTTTATTTTAAATAATTTATGGGTGCACCTTTTCGACAACTCGTATAGCAGAGTATATAAGTTCTTTTCGCTATGCCCTTAGTATTATTTTGGTCTAGCTACTCACTGATGAGATCTCAATAAAGATCGAAACCGGTGGAGGAGGGGGGCTGGCTCTGAGAGGCTGTGGTTGAGAATACGTTTTACCTGTCTCTGAGTGGGGCCACCGCTGAGATTATGGCCCTGCTTGGTGGTGGGGTGAGCCTGCCACTGGGTAGAGCTAATGCTGAGAAGTTTTTCTCGGTGGCGGGGTGAGCCTGTCATTGAGTGGAACAACGCGGAGTTGGGCGATCTTTCGGGATCGTCTTATTTTTAGAGCCCGTTTCACTTATACAAAAGATCGAAACCGGTCTGGATAGTGATCTCCCACCATAATGTATAACATCATACATCTCCTAGGAGATGGGTTTTACATTATGGAAAATACTAGGAATAGCGATCAGAACTTTCTTCACCTTTGCTACGAGTTGCCCTAGTTTGTACTACGTGCTTTAGCTTAAGCTAGTAGTCGCCGATACTTTTATAGTTTACTATATTCGGTATGAAACTCTTTGATTCCGATCTTTGATTTTCTTATTCAGTTTTAAAAGAATGTGGGATTTAATATCCCCTTAATTTAAATTATTATTATTATTATTATTATTATTATTATTATTATTATTATTATTATTATTATTATTATTATTATTATGTGACACCTCCAGGGAGTCCAGAGACTCATCGAGGGAGAGTGTGCCAACAGCATCGAACGATTGGCCCCTTCTAACTACTAACAGCGCTCAAACTTGCTTAATTTTTTGCTGAGCCATTAGTAGCGGAGGCTCGACCAAGAGCTGTGCGATGGCTTTAGATGCCTTAGCGCATGATGCTTTGATGTGTGGGTTGAAGGTTAATCTTTTGTCCAATATTACCCTGCGATATTTTGTTTCTGTTTGCCAGGGAATTTTGGTGTTGAACAGGTAAAGCTCACCCTTGGAAGATGCCAATCTTCTAGTGAAGAGCATCGCAATACTCTTTTGGGGATTCACTTGTAATCTCCATTTGGAGAACCATTGTTCTAGTTTTAGTGGATTTTCTTGCAGTTTTTTGGTGACGAGATGTGGCTGTAGAGATCTGGCCAGTATTGCTGTGTCATTCGCAATAGAGGGCTAAGATGGATGAAACTGAATTGTGTGGGATGTCTGCCATATATATCGAAAATAAGATCGGTGCCAATAGGAATCCCCTAGGGAACTCCCGCTGAGACCCGTAGCTGGGTTGAAAACTGCTCCCTTTATTTTGACTTGTATGTGTCTGTCCTCGAGGTATGATTTAATTAGGTGAACTATTTTTGATGGTATGCCTGCTGAGATGAGTTTATGTAGTAATCCGAAGTGCTATATCTTATCAAAAGCTTTTTCTAAGTCGAGGAAGACTGCTCCAGTGTGTTGATGCAATTGTAGCTGGTGGTGATGTACTCAATTAGTCTATGAATTTGTTGAGTAGTTGATGTTGCTGCGATGTTGTTGAAAGCCAAACTGCTCCTTTTGAAGAATATTTAACTCGTTTAGTGAGGCATGGAGTTTGGAGAGAATGACCTTTTCGCAATTTTTCCTAAGTTTGAGATCAGGCTGATGGGTCGATAGCTTTCAGGCAGGTGCGGATCTTTACCTGATTTATGTACTGGGACCACATCTGCAACTTTCCAATAGGAGGGAAGTGTTTGAATATAAACATGACGTAAATTATTGTGATGAGATGTACAACCGCTCTTCGGGGAAGCAGTTTAATAATTCTATTCCTAATGCTATCAGGACCAGGGCTTTATTTATTCTTTAGCTTCTTTATGACTTCGTAGATTTCCGCTGGTAAGGTGGTTGCAGGTTTGTTGGTGCAAATATCGTGGAGTTTTAGTACCATAACTAAAATATATGTATCTGACGTGGGGTGGATTTTGTAGATATGATTGATGTCCAAGTCCTCTTATGCAGGGTTACACTGTTTTTCTAGATTTCTTGCTATCTTGTCTGCTTTTTCTGCATCCGTGTGTACGAAGCCCCAGTCTGACTTGAGTGTGGAAAAAGATTTGTTTTTGTTTCTGAGGTTTCTTAATTTCTTCCAGATGGAGTGTTCGCCGGGTGATATAGAGGCTAGTTTGGCTTCCCATGTTTCGTTTCTGTGGGCTTTAAGTGCTTCTCTAACTTCATTGTTTAACTTGTTGCAAATCTTTTTGTCTTGAGGTGCACAGCTGTTATGGTACCTTTTCCTTTCTTTGTTTTTGTCCCTAATTAAATTCATGATGTCTTCAGTTAGTCGATTAGACTTAAAGGTGGTTGTAGTAGAGGTGACAGCCTTTAAGGCTGTGTTGATTTGCTGGGTCAGACTTTTGACTGCATTTTCGATTTCTTTTTTGGAGCTGATGTGAGGAATGGGGCCAATGGGTTCAGGTAGTACTTTTGATAGTTTTTTCCATGATATGAAAGAGTTGAGGGGAGGAGGCAGTTGTCCTTGCTTTCCCAGCTGGAGCAGGATTGGATTGTGATCAGATGTCAGCTCGTTTAAAGAATCTAGGCTATACTGTAGCTTAATATTTTGCAGGATAGCAATGTCAAATATGTCAGCTGTGCCGTACGTACTGTGATGTGTTAGTTCGGTGGAACCTGCCACCACTGCGTACTGGTGGGCCTGCACGATGTGGCTGTTTCTGTTGGTGGCTCTACTGTTCCATGCAGGGTATTTCGAATTTAGGCCACAACAATGATGACTTTCTCTCTATTGCCCAGGATGGCATCCGGATCTGAATGTAGCAGTTTTTTTATGATGGATTGTAGGCTGCATAAAGTTTTAGTTTCCCAGCTGAGGTTGTGGTTACTTCCATTCCTGTGAGCTCTAGATTTCTGGTTGAGGAGTTGGTTACAGAGTGGTGATTCATGTAAATTTTTATGAAAATGGCGGTGCCACCGCCTCTGTAGTTTAGTCTGTCGTTTCTGTGGAGGATGTATCCTCTAAGTTTGGGGTTGTTTGCTGGCCTCAAGTGAGATTCATTTATGAGGATGATTTCTGGGTTATATCTCACCGTAAATTCCTAAAGTTCCAGAACCTTGTTTTTAAGGCCATTCGCGTTTCATGCGATGATTTGTAGAGAATTTTGTGATTTTGTTTCTATGCATTTGTGAGAGCTGCTAGGATGGATTGGGTTTCTTGTAGAAATCTTTTTCTGCAGTCCGACGAGGGGTTAGATTTGCTAAAATCCTGCAGCATATTTGCGAGAGACAGAGAGAGAGAGAGAGAGAGAGAGAGAGAGATTGTAATGTGGCAGCTAGATTTGGGTGTTATTGTTCATGTGTGGCCTTTGTTGAGCGGGCTACGTCTGCATAGGTCTTCATCTGCCGTTTGTGATTTGCTCCGATAATAGACATATACACGGGCTTCACAGCCTTAGTTGCTTCGACCAGTGGTGTTTTGGGACCGGCTCGTGCGAGCCGGTTGTTAAATTTTTTCAAATTTAGAGAGCCGGTTGTTAATGTTTTTAAGTCGGGCGAGTCGGTTATTAAAATTCTTTATGAAAGGATAGATGATGAATGGTGGTATATACTTTTTCTCGTAAATATTTTGAAATTGTATAATAAACACTTACATATATTATTATTATTATTATTATTATTATTATTATTATTATTATTATTATTATTATTATTATCAAAAATAAATGCATAAAGGAGAATTCACAAAACACAAACTCAATTTACGAACGGGAATTTGGAAACGATTTTATTTACTAAACAATGTCTGTATCCTTTAAAACACAAACGCGTTTTCAAAACTCCCGAACTGGGTATTTGAATAAACAATAATGCCCTATTTTTCGGAGAATTTCCAAGAACTTGCAACATTAAGTTCTTGGAAATGTAACATTGTGCACTATCGATAAATACAAAAATTCGTCGCGAGGGCTACAGTCTCTGGTCATTTGATCGACTACGAGTGGTAATATTAGTGTTACATTTTTTTTGTTCAGGATTTCATTTGATAATAGGTAAGTCGTAGGTAATATAGGAAAATTTTCTTTAATATATGTTTTTATTTCGGTTTTTTCTTTTTTTTAAATAATTAAAATAATTTTAATCAGGGTTAGAGTTTTGCGGTCGAACAAGCGGATAGCCGTTAGTTGAAAAAATGAAATAGAACAAATCTTCTTAAACATTAAAAGGACAAAATCTGAAGATGCAATAGAACTTTGTGAAGAATCAAAATTTTCATAAAGCGAGCTGGTTGTTAAAAATTTACCAACACACCACTGGCTTCGATTGTTGTTCCAAGTTCCAAACATAACAACAGCACATTGCAACCATTATCGCAATGATTTTGTTAAGACGATAAATGGTAGTTCTTAGTGAAAAAGACCACCCCATCTACAATTACTAGCTTTTACATTCAGTTTAGCGTTGATTAGTGGCGCACCCAGAGGAAGGGGACCAAGGGATCCTGTCCGCTCTCCCCAAAGAAAAAGGGAAAAAACTAGAAAATTTTCCAAAAATCTTTTCCTAATTAAAATTCTTTTTTTTATTTTTTATTTATGTTGTGTCGTGTCTTCCATTTCTATACTACTTATGAATTTGCGATCATTGCAGATGCTCAGTCATAGGTCATATGCGATACGTAGTGTGTATTCTCAAATCGTCTACTCAACTACCCCCCCCCCCCCCCCAAGATTAAATCCTGAATGCCCTACTGGCGTTGATAATTTAAGGAGAAATGAAACGCATTTATTTCTTTTTTCATAATTTGCTCATGTGAACAATAAAGGGTGTCCAATGGCGAATAATTTCAAGCTTTATGTAAAATGCGGCATGGGTAATATACTGATTTAAAAATATTCATTATAAATAAGTGAAGTGAGGGTTTTCATTTTGGAATGTTGCAAATGATACACTCAACGGGAACACATAATAATTCTAACCTTGAATCGGATTTTCTGAAAGCAAGAACTAGTATAACAGGTTCTTCGAAGGTTATTAAAGATCTGATAAAAAATTAGTCTTGCAGTCCAGAATTGCGTCCTATACCTGGCAACTACAAAATCACGTTATATGTGCCGGCTGCATGCAAAAGCTCAGAAGCGGGAGTGGCTTGTAGCCTGGAGCTATTGCACAGTTACTATTATACAAAACCCCAAACTCCTTTGGTTATTATGAGCAAGTCACGTAAAATCAGCCGTTTGACTACATGATCTAAAATTCTACATAACACAATAGGTGAACCATTACTCTCCAGTCTGGTAACTCCTCTAGAATAAGGAGTGATAAGCTGCTACTTCAAGAAATTATCAGAATATTCATAAATACTCGCTCGCTTACCTAAATACTAGTGGAAACGGGGTGTGAGGGAATTTATTATTATTATTGTTATGTGACACCTCCAGGGAGTCACTCATCGAGGGAGAGTGTGCCAACAACATCGAACGATTGTTCGCCTTCCAACTACTAACGGCGCTCAAACTTGCTTAACTTTTTGCGTGAGCCATTAGTAGCAGAGGCTCTACCAATCGACCAACCTTTATCGAAAAATAAACAAATATTTGCATTCTTGTTAATGTGTCATTCATTTTTGTTCATCAAACTCGGTGATGCTCAGGTCTTGTTTTTTAGACTTCCCCCGCCCTTGTTTTTGTTATTTGTATCTCAGCTGCATCCCATCCAATCCATTATTATTATAATGGATTGGATGGGATGCAGCTTTAAAAATTTTTTTTAAATAAAAAATTATTACTTTTTTTAAAATTAATCCTAATGGCCTGCTATGACTGAGTAATTTAGTTTCATTTATACCTAACTAAAGCTATGGTAGAAGAGTTAATTCCACAATTTGCTGTCTACTAATATGTTTATTTTTTGTTTTTATTTTTATTTTTTCAAAAGAACACAGACAAGAACACATGCAATTATTCGGGGGTATTTGTAGTTATTGGCTGAAGCAACTATGTTGATCATGTAGGCTATGAGACCAATGGTCCTATAACTCACATCTCATAAATGAGTTATGAGTTATAAATTAGTCCCTACATACATTCCGTCTTTTTTTCAGACCGCTGAGGTGATGAATCAATTAGTTTCCATTCAATCTATCCACACTTAATCTTTTATGGAATAAATAGATCTTCTAACGTATCTGGTGAATGGACTAGAATATTCCTTCTCTTTGTTTTCTCAGTTGTTTCAAATATCATGGGATGAGCACAGACTATAATGGAAATTTTCGGTCGAGAATGTTGATCTAAAAGCAAATCTTCATTAACAGTCGCACGATCATTCATAATAATTTATTTCCACACAATATTAATTCAATAGCTTGATTTTATAGAATGATTTTAACAACATTGCTAACGCTTTTTTTGATATAGTTTAAGTCTTCATCTCCAGAAGTCTAGCCCCAGATATAGTCATTTCATTCAAATTTGATACCTAAATCTGTAAAATATTAAGAATCAAATATATTAATACAGAGCACGGGATATTTCCAAATGAAGTATTTAGAGATTGTAAGAGTTTTTTTTTTTTTTTCACGTCATTATGAAGTATATTATATTCGGCAAGAAATTATATCTTCTTCAATCCTTTTTTCAAAGTTTAAGCAAACAAAATTTGTGTAAAGTATCTTCACGACTAAAAGGCTTTCCCCGTAGCACTTTTTGGGAGGGGTATAAATAGGGAATATGAGATATATTTTATCTTCATTCGCTCCTTCTGTGTAAAGGCATATTGAATTATAGATGAAAGAACAATGGCAAGATGTAATAAGAACTAAAGCATATGGCAAAAGGAACTGTGCTGAGAAAAAAGGAAGGAGGTGGTAATAAATAAAGCGAAACTATACTGGATGTAATACTATTTGCTGGATTGCATCCTTATAAATGACAGGTGTAATGTATCTATGGTTTTCATTCTTCTGAACGTGAAATCTGCATAATTTATTTTAGAAAGACCGGGTCCTGGACTGGTCTTAGAAGAGGACACAGTTGTGAAGAACTGCCCACAATGCCCACATTGTTTATTGAGTCAAATGATTTGTAATCGTTCACTGTGGTCATTGGTGATTTCTTTAGTAACAGAATGCTTCAGGAAGTTAACAGCGCGCGCACACACACACACACACACAGTTGTTAAATGCTCAGTTTCTAGGGTTAGATTCTTAACCGCTGAGGATTTCGTAATTTTGTTAATGGTTCAGTGTTCACATTAAATAAACGTTTGTTTAGTCTCAGTTGTTGACGTCACCATTGCAACGTCAAAGGCCAATATGACTCGGATTGTGCGTCTCTCTCTCTCTCTCTCTCTCTCTCTCTCTCTCAAGGTCATCTCGGTTGGAATATTACTAATTTTATTATATGGAAAATATAACAGAAATATAACAGTATAACAGAAAATATAAAACTCACTGAAATATCGGCTTTTCTTTCTTAATATAATATTATTATATTTCTTAATATTATATTAGTGTATAATATAATATTAACAATACTGTGAGGATGACAGCGGAAACCCATACTTTGAGCAGCCTAATATGTGGTAACCAGACCCTATTGTTGTTATGGAAAGACGAAAGCATAATGTCACATCTATCAGTCAAAACAGAAGTTAGTTCTACTTACTTAATCAGTTCCAACGTTAGCTTATTTGTTGCCCAGAGGAAATGAAAAACAGCCGATTTAGTTTGATCGAATAGAAAGCATCTCCCTTTCAATCAACAAATTATAGATTCGAATTCCACTATTGGGTGGATTGGTGGTGGATAATTTCATTTGCTCTGTGAAGTTTGCTCATGAAAGCAAACTTGATTGTTAGAGACCACTTGGTCTCCAACAAGCAAGTACCAAATGCACTGTAGTATACTGTGAACCATTATCTGCAGCGATTCATTGACGTCTTAAAATCCAGAACAATCACTGTTACTTCTGGACCAATTTATATTAGCCCAAAGCCAGAATCAATAAAAAAAAATCAAATATCAACCGATCTGTTTCATATTAATAATCTGTGACCTTGATCTTAGTTTTGGATTATCATTTCATTGCGCGAATAATATGTACGAACAAAAACACCAAGAGGTTCAGAAGGCTTAAAATATTATATGGATAGCATTAACAAGGAAAGTGGCATTACGCCTGATATCAAAATTGGAAATATTCAACTCTGCTCTCTACTTTATGCACATAATGTTATACTCTTAAATACCGCTCAAAGTCTGCAGAATTCCCTAACTAAATTGAATAAGTGGTGTAAAATCAACAATAAAAAAGACAGAGCATGAAAATATGCAGAAACATTGAAAACATCAGCTGCATACTGAATCCTACAGAAAGTAAAACATTTCAGCTACTTGGGCACAATTTTTAGTGAGGATGGCAAATTAAATATGGAAAGAGACAAAGCTAGTAGTATGGGTTTCCGCTGTCATCCTCACAGTATTGTTAATATTATATTACACATTTAAGAAAGAAAAACCGATATTTTAGTGAGTTTAATATTGCCAGGGAGTCAAGTGAAAAAAATTATATGGAATAAGAGAGAAATGAGCCGAAACACTAAACCAGCAGTGTGCAACACAGTGTTCAAACTAATTTTAACTTATGAATCCGAGAGCAAGGTTAGCAATAAAACAATTGATCAAACACTGGACACCACAGATATGAAAGTTCTGAGTGGGTGTATTGATGTAGTAAGAAGTGCTTTAGAAGACCGAAATATAAGATCTGACAATATTGGAATCCTGACAGATAATAGACTAATCTAGGAGAAATTTGTCGATAGGAAATTAGTGATAATGTAAAACATTTTATGTAGTGTTTCCCTTGAAGATACACATTAGGAATTTGATGATAGTGATGATGATGATGATGATGGTAAATTCCAAATATGAAGCATTATTCGAATAGTCATAGAACTTCATCAATTAAATCACAAGACTTCGTCTTGTGATTTAACTGTAGCTTTCTTTCTCTTTTTTTCTTTACTTTCTTCTCTTTGTGTGTACTGTACACTATATGGTTTATTATGATCTTCTCAAAATGAAGGGGGGGGGGAACCTGGAAAAATCACAATTTCCATAATTATCTAGAGTCACTCAGAAGCAAAGAGAAGTCAATACTTCATCATTTCAGGGTAATGGGTTACGCAAAAATTGACTGATTACAGAGCAGGCGGTTATTTATTTCACTTGTGATGTTTTTCTAGGGAAAAGGGGGTGGAGGGAGAATATCATTTCGTACGACTCTTCTGTTGCAAACACATAAGCTTCGTCCTTGAACGGAATTACATAGCAGTTATTCGTAATGTCAAAGGACATGACATTTAATGGGAATCCTGCACAACATCTGTTACACCCTTTATAAATCAGCCTTAAGTGCTAATTGAACTGCACAAGCAAGAATAAATTATCAAGAAATGTCATCCTTGTTTTTCCCAAACGTTTGCTTGTGACAGATTGTAGAGATAGAATTAACTGCTTTAGTTTCTTTGGGATTTGATTTTAAATTATGCTAAGTGTAAATGTAACAAAATAATAATTGTTGTCATTTTTTTATTACCACAATGTTCTTTTTTGTTGTACCGTTATTACTATATTTTATAAAAGATGAATAGAATGAATAAAAATAAATTCAGAAGGATTTTTTCCAACAGAAGCAGACGGAACTCTTGTAACCGTAATTGATCTTTGGAAATCGGTAAGTAACCGGTCTCCATCCTCCGTCATCGACGATAGTTGAATTTAGAACTATTAAAAAAAAATTAAAAAAAAACTGGAGAGAGATTACAGAAGCTAATTCTGCTATCTCGTTCTAAATCCTGACTGGATGTTACTGTCTGAGACAGTGTGACTTCTATGGCTCGTTTTTCTGCGTTGCAGAGTTAAAAATCAAACATTCCAGGAGAAAAGAAAAAAAAAAAACCGGCATATGACTAATACCGGAATTGGCTGTAAAAAGAACTACAAAATGCACCTCTAGTCGGCGACTGGAATGGAACTTATAAAGGTCTTTATAAAAACACTTTTTTAAAATTCTGTTACATAATTCTGATCCCCACTCATACGAAACTCGTGAAAAAGCCGTTCCTATAGTTTAAATATTATGTGTAATTGATCAGCCTAGTTTGGAAAGGATAACATTTCATCTCTGTTCTCTGAGACGAAATGAGACGGTGTTTGTAAAAATCTTTTGGCGATACATGGACCTGGCAAGATTCTGCTCACTGGGTGCCTAAAATACTCGATGAAGTGTCATAACCCTTAATCTATCCACATACTAAATGTAGGAGAAGTTTTACTACCTTTTGCAGAAGGGATTTTGGTAAATAATAATAAATTCACAACAGCTATTTTTATCTGATAATAAGGAAAATCAGAGAACAAGGATTGAAGTTGGTTGAAGTGACGGACCAAGCAGCTAAAAATAACCAACACAGAACTTAATTTAAAAATGCCTCACAAAAAATGCTTTCTATTATATATGGAAATGGAATTTAGCTTTAATGCTGAAATGTAGCAGATCTCAATAATACTTGAGGTATAATATAGGTCTTTGTAGAAATAATCGGAGAAGGAAAATATTTTCAAGTAGCATAATTGGAGATATAAGGAAAGTGATTATGCATACATAATCACTTTTCTCATTGCTATAAAAATGAATAAATAATGGCACGAAACATATTACCTGACATTAGGTCTTTGGGATTGGCACTTGTTCTATTAGGTTTGCTTTATTGAGTTTGCCAAATTGCTAACGCAAGTTGAAATCTCCAGACCTAGTGATCAAACTGAGTCGATACTTAACGCTCTGATGTTAGTTAAGAATGCACTATTTTCCAGGCGATTCCAACTACGCCACGATTTACAAGGACTTGGTTCATGTCCCCATATTTGGAAGAATTGTAAGCTATCGTTATCCATTTTCTTTATGAATTGTCAAGGAATCCGAAAGTAATAATAATAACTATTATTATTACTTATTATATAGGTGTGTAATAATTATTATTAATAATAATTAATTATTATTATTACACACCTCCCGGAGTCCAAAGACTCATCGAGGGAGGGCACCTGCTCTACAACTCCACTCAATCCACCAACTGACCGCAACTCCACCAACGCCCACAAGTAGTATTTCCACAGACAATCACAAACATCCATGCCCACGGCGGGATTCGAACCTGCAGCCTTTTGACTGGAGAACGGATACGCTAACCACTCGGCCAGCCAGGCTGACATAATAATAAAAGTATTTCATCACCATTACATCTGGTAGAAGCTGTGAGCCACATGTTAACTGTTCGTGTTCATCCTATCTTGCGACCTCAGAGAACTTTCGAAGCACAGTCGATTCAACTTTTTCAAGTACGTATCATTAATATTATTAAAGTAACTAAAAGCTCATATTTTTCAATCATGCGTTATTAATGTAATTTGTAATTAGATCAGCTCTCACGTTAGTCTAAGCTATGGTCAGGTAATTCTCTTATTCATGTCAGTAGTAGCATCCTTTTCCGAAATGATAATTTACAATAAGTTAAATCTGTTTCAGATGTACAAAGGACTAGTAACAGAAAAATTAGCTGGTTTAATCATAAAGAACTTTAGATAACATCCAAATAATTCCCCAAATATTTTTTAATCAACAAGTTCGTCTCGAGTATGCTGCTGAGGTGGTACTACATCATCTTCTCTGAGAGATCATACTGTGTTGAAGGAATGATTCAATAACAGAGATGCTTTTGGAATTTTTTTAGATTTTTTTGGGGAGGTTTTTTTTTTTTTTTGTTAAATGACGAAATTTGCTTTAGGCTGTTAGCATTGTCGGAAATTCTGCCCTGGTATGTCAAGCGAATTAAATCTCCAATAAAATGTAATTTTTACGACATAATAAAATAATTGTTCCTACATTTATGATGTTCACTTAAACCACTTTCAAAACAGCCTGTATTCTGTCGTAGTGGTTAGACATTTTCAAGTTGTTTTGGTAGAGTGACTGTTCTCTCCAACCGCCAGGTAATGGATTCAAATCCCACTGTTAACATAAATGTGCGTGAACGTCTTTTGGTGGAAGATGATTTTCATCGCCTTTTGTAAGATCGTTTACTATCATGCTTATTGAAGGCATGAAGTGGCTTGAAAAAGTTCCATATTCAGTATCTCGAGAAGAATTTCTGGATTATCCAATCCTCGGCCTATCCCTGGTCCTAACACATTATTGGATGATTGAAAAAAATATAATAATAATAAGCTGCTCAGATCAATGATTACTCATTCTGTTTCCTATCATAGCAGCATTTACTATGTTGCTTCTTTAAACATATTTCTGTAGAGATTCTGCAACATCTAGAATTGTATGGCCTTCTTTGGACTCTTCTAAAATATGAGCTCAAGTGACTGCCATCACTGAACTAACTTGCTTCTTCATTCATTGTTGTACTTCCATTATTTGGAAAAATCTCTCTTAATATTAAAAGACTGGAATACAAAGTAAAGAACAGTCGGTGGATCTGGGAGACTTTTATTTTATGCCACCATAAAAATTAATTATCTAATAATATTTAGTAATTAATCTCCTAGCACGCCGCAACAATGCCAGTTGGTGATCCACCGACTCTCTTAATGTTACATTTCCTTGGAGATTTAATTCGCTTTAGCCAGGGCAGAATTTCCAATTTAGCATGTTATCTTCCAATTTAGCAAATTGGAAGATAACATAAGGCACAGCCGAAAGAGGTTGATGAATCTTGTACCTATGGAAATATGATGTTATCAGAAAATCAGCATTCTGCATGATATCTCGACTGGCGATCAATTTTTTTTTCTTTCCTTTATTGTTGTTGTTGCTGACTGATTGAGTTATTTTGATTAGAAAAGTACCGAATCGCCAGCCTCGGTCTCTTATTTGCACATGATTAGTGTACGCCCTTCCTTCACTGCTAATAACTGGTAGCAATCTTTCTTTCTTAAATAAAAACTACTTCCACTCATAATTGTTACGAGCTGGAATATCAAGTTGTGCCAAGGTCAACTTCCTTTCTCAGTCAGGAAAAACTCCATACACTGTTTATTTTACCTTGTGCTTATTACGACGGAAAATTTCACTGCTATCTGATTGTTATTATTATAATTATATATCATAAGATATTTATTTTAAAAGTGACCACTAAATACAAGCCTGTTGATTTGTAACTAGATTTCAGTAATTTCCAACAATAAATAAGGGACTCCACAATCTCCATAATTTTGAAATTCCTCGATTTCCATATAAGGTCTTGAGTCACAGAGTATATTTATAACAGAGTCTAATGGTAACAATAGTGATTGGCCAATGTTACTCGGGGAGGCTTCACTAAGGTCTTTTTTTTTTTTTCCTTGGCGCATCCATGGAGTCAAAGGACTAATCACAAAGAAAAAAAAAACCACCATATACTCCTATACACCCTACATTATCCACCATCCGCAACATAATATATATCCACGAACGCCAACCACTGTCCACCAATACACTACATAATTCATCATCCACATCACTCCGCCCATCATCCGTTATCTACTACATAATTCCCCATCTATACGCTATGTATCTACCACCCACTAATTGTATTTTTGTCTGTTAATTGTCGGTAGCCGATTTGCTTGGGATGAAGAACCTGAATTTCCTGAGGAAAAAACCCTGTTACCTCCGTATGAGATCTGGTAAGTTATATTCGACTGAACAAAGCTCATATAAAGATTCCTCTTGTGAGGAAGAGAATCGAACCCAGGTCTTTTCCAATTGAAGGAAGCATGTCTCGTTGTTCTTCAACTACGCTACGGAGGCTTATGATAACGTTCTGTCCATTCGTAAGAACAGTGATTTCAGGCATATTCCCCCCCCCCCAATTTATAATTAAAGCATTTTTATAATTAAAACGTAAACGAGTCCATTATAGATATTAGGCTGTTAATCTCCTTTGTCATGACTGCTTTCTTAGCTCGAAGAGCATTATATTAATAATGAGCAAAATACTCTTACAAAATAACTAAATAAAAACTCTTGACTTGGAAGTGCATTGGAAAAAATTATTATTATTATTATTATTATTTGTCTTGCATTTTAAGTGGTGGAAGAGAATCGGGACTTTTTTTTATCCAGGATTATTTATTTATTTATATTTCTTAGTTAAAATTGAGTAAGGAGAAGGATGAATATTAGAGCGTTATTGAAATATTGGAAGGATGAGCGATTATTATTATTATTATTATTATTATTATTATTATTATTATTATACAGTATGTATGTCCTAGGGACATACAGAGAGCTGAAACAGGCGCATATAAATATTATAGCGAAAATGAAAATTTGAGAAATTCCTGTTTCTCTCCCTCTCTCTCTCTCTGTCCCTCACACACACACACACACACACACACACACACACACACACACACACACACACACACACACACACACACACACACTATGAAAAACCCCACTCAAAAAACACCACTACAAGGACACAAACAAAGACACCATATCCAAATCCAACCCTACTTGCAACAACAACAAAAAAAAAGTTAAACTGCGAAATAGCAGTTGAAGTCTCCCAAGCACGTACCAAGAAACAGTAAAATCAACACCCGGATGGCGACGGTATAGAAACATAACCACGAAACCACCGCCATCTATTTATTATCTTCCTCGAAGCTCTGCAAAGCTTCGAGGAAGAAATCAGAAATGCCTCCCTCAGAAAAGAAACAAAGAATATTATTATTATTATTATTATTATTATTATTTTAGCATTTCTTGTTATTACGACAATTAATTTCAATTTTCAGCTTTGTATTGTAATTAAAAATACAAATGGCTTTCGTTGTTGTTGCTAATGTTTAATTTAAGCTGAATATTATTTTTGCTGAATATTAAGCTACCAGAGGGCGATCACCTTTATTCTCTAACACGCATATGGATCAGTCTGCCTGCCGCCAGAATTAAATGGTTTGTTTTACTTTAAATTCTCCTTTTTTAAACCAGTACATTTTAAATTAAAATAATGTGCTAGTCATAACGGATGATTTTACTCAGGTATAAACTAAAATAATAATTTACTTAATTCTACTTCATAAAATATTACATAGTAACGTGATTTAAAAAAATTAACTTATAGTTCCAGTTAATATCAATATTACTGGTAACTGCTTTGAAATTGCTTATTTCAGTGGTGTTTTTATTTCCTGCTTATGATATGTCGCGTAAACATAAACAATTAGTTTTAATTGTGTTAGTTATCAGTACTGTGTTAATATTTTAATATGGAATATTTTAGACAGCTTCATAAAAATTGTACTTAAAAAAACAATAAATTTTCAATATCATGGAAAAATTAATAATTTCATATTTATGAAGAGCCTTTCTCTTCGGTGGAGATTGGTTTATAGGCATTATGGAACCAAGTCTCCTTTCATTTTGTGATTTAACAAACCAACTTTCATCGGTAACTCAGTTTTAAAGTTTTATGCGTTTATCTACTACGATGAAAAGTTGTGATAATCACCATGAAGGAATTGAGGTGGGACCATGTAACTTACAGGTTATTCTACATATTCCCCACGAAGTGTTATATACGTTGCTGTATCATTTGCAATCCTCTGAGAAAATAATTGTTATATCAGTTGCTTTAATATCATTTTGTTCTAGGTGTTTATCAGAACTTTTCACCCCCCCTCTTCCCGTATATATATTTATATCCCCGTATATGTAATCCCCAACTACAGCGAACTGCCACCTACTATCATCACCTACACCAACACTATCTACTATCCATCACCGCCACTATTTCTCATGCAGATTAGTATTTAACAGTACTAGCTGCGGTGGTGGATAGTAGATAGTGTTGGTGTAGCTGATGATGGTAGGTGGCAGTTTGCTGTAGTTGGTGGATTAAGTGGTGGAGACGGAGTATTGTAGAGTAGGTGCCCTCCCACGATGAGTCTTTGGACTCCTTGGAGGTGTCACATAATAATAATAATAATAAGTTGACACACCCTTTTTCTACTTGTTTATATATGGAAAATGTATGACCTGGATTGATTTTACCTTGCTTTCTTCTTGGCTGCACTAATGAGAGCACGATCAAGGTCGAAACCGAAACCACGGTCTGGAAATGAACTCTTTCCATAATGTTTTTGAATTGTGGGATACTAAGTCAATTAATGTGAAGTCAGCAGCCTCTCTATATAAGTAGACTAGTTGTAAATTTACTCTATGCTTTATCCTCATGCTCATGCTTAGGTATAGGGTTAAAACGAATATAATTTCTGCCAAGTATAATTATAATCAAGAAGAAAAACTGTCCACAACTATAAGAAGTTTAACATGTAGAAATATGTTGAATGATAATGGGATTGGTTATTTCCTATGAATTATCTCTGATAGTTTCCAAAAATACTTTTCAAACGTTTACCTTTTTTTCTTTTTCTTTTTTTCGTGGAAAGGAAACAGTTATAAGTTACAAAAGGAATTTGCGATTTCTAATTCTCTTTCCCATGTTCCGTCCCCATCATCATGTCCTATACTGATTATACCTGATCGATCTCTGAAATTTATTGGGATGTCTATGTAGCCCTGTAAAAATGACGTTTGCATCCATAGCTCTAGGATGCCCGAAGGAAGACAGTTATAGGTTAGATTCTAGTCGCAGACTAGAGGAACTTTTTCAAAACCTTTTCTTTGACTGGTTTCCGAGTTAGCCTGATTTTTGGCATGGACAAGTAGTGTTTTTTCCCTTCCTGAAATTCGGCTTTTAAATCAGCAGTCAAAAATCGGCAGTAGAACTCACTATTACAGGCAATAATGCGAGTGAAAGATTTAGGGGCACGAGATGGTGGCATTTGTATGCAATTCTCTCTCTCTCTCTCTCTCTCCCCTGAAGTCTTCATTCATTGATAGCTTAGGCTTACTGTCAGTGAAGGCTTGAAGAATAGAGACTGGCTGCATACCTATCTTCAGAACGTTAGGACTCAAGGAGTGCTGCTTACCTCTTTGGGGAATAAATGGCATTGGACGATTTTTTATTTTATTTTATTTTAATTTTTAATGAAAAATTTTCTCTCTCTTAGCACGTGCAAAAATTTTGCTTCTATAGGAACAGGGGTATTGTCAATAATTTTCGTTCTTCAACCAGCCCTAGATTTAATGCTAATCGATGAAAAATTGTTTTTTATATTTCTGTTATACTTCCATTTTTATTGATAAAACAATTTTAAATGATAATATATATATACTTCTCCCCTTTCTATAATTCGACACTTATTGTCAAACGTCACGAAATTATAATATTAATTTTTCCCTGGCTTGATGAAAAACTGTAATTTCAGTATTAATCTTTAAGATTCATACTGAAATTTCTCTTATCTAAAGTGGACCTCTTTCTTTATCTAAAATCAAGTAAAACAAAACAAAACACTAGTTACACATGCCAAAATGACTCTTCAGTGGCTGTGATAATGAATGGTGTCATGGATGCGATTATGAAATGTTTTTTATGCTTGTCTATGATTACTTCCTCACATATTTAAACGAAGCAGGTAACCATTCTAGGAAGAGCAAATCGAAATTGATTAAACGGTGCGACGTGTAGGATATCCTCATTTTGTCTGATTGCGATAAAATTTTGCTTCTTAAGAAGTACAGGAAAATAACTAAACCAAAGTGCTTTAATTCTCTTCTTTAATTGGGAATGGATGCTTCGGATTTTGCATGCTATGCCTTGTTCGCGGAATAAAAATGGCAGATCATTAACATTCGACTTAGAACTAGCTATAACAGGTTAAATTTCGGCTTTATTCCTGTGAAGCGTAGCGAATGTACAGTACTGTATTTCTACCTCGTGACTCTTCCAACTCTAGGCATTAAGCAAAAAAAAGAAACAAAAAGTAAGTATTGTTTGTTACTCATTAAACTAGACCTGAACAATTCAACATTCGTTTTTCCCCCTTAAAAAAACTAGACTCTCTCTCTCTCTCACTGAATACTAAAATACTTTTTTTTGTTTGTTTGTTTGTTTGTTGTACTGGCCGTGGCGTAATGCTTTACGCGTTGTCACTGTAACAGCGGTTCTGCTTAATGTGTTCAGATAAACTTAGCGTATTTTTCAGCGTAGGTAAGATAAGCGCTATCTTTCACATGTTCTGCATTGAAAGCCAACTTACCTTACAAATGTTCTTTTAAACCGAGGGGCGGGTTTTTTTTTTTCTTTCTTTCTGTTATAAACTTCGATTCTGAAATTCTTTATAAGAAATATTGAAAAATAATCAGCTTGCTGATGAGATAAAACATTTTTTGAAAAAAAAAAAAAATTACAAGTTTATTGTGATCGAGGACGATAGCTGTATCTTGCTGGCTATGTCCTCGAGACCCACTTTGCACTTACACCAAACTGGACGTGCGCATAATTAGTATGGGTGTTTTTAGTGACCTAAAAATGCCCAAACTTTTTACGAGGACAGTGCTTGAATTTAAAAAGAAAAACTAAACCGTCATTGTACTCATAGTTAATTTCTTCTTGTAGAGTAGACCAAAAACAAATACTTTAACATAGTATATATATATATATATATATATATATATATATATATATATATATATATATACTATGTTAAAGATACCAAGCAATTTTATAAGCTAGGTTTCTAATCCTTTTTCTCAAGTAAGCAAACAGACAAGTGTTTACTTGTCTGTTTGCAGACAATTGCTTACTTGGGAAAAAGGATTAGAAACCTAGCTTATAAAATTGCTTGGTATCTTTAACATAGTATATACCCAAGGTAAAAAAAAAACTTTCTACATATATATATATGTGTGTGTGTGTGTTTACATTTAGGTCATATTTTTGTGTGTGTTTGTATTTAGCTCATATTTTTAAATTTCATAATCTTTAATTCCATTATTCCAATTTTTTAAAATGTTTTTACAGCTTTAAAATATCTACCTTTTGATATACCATTTATTTATCTGCTTTTCACTTTCCACATTGTTTTTCTAATATCACATAAATTTTCGGCTCATTTTTAAAAGCGTCATCTAAATATCACCGTCATCCTGACTTCATAATATACAGGTATATTCAGGAACGCGCCAAGGATGCAAACTTTTATCGGTCGTCCCTTAAAAAATAACTCAAAGAAACTGCATATTAACTTTTGTGTGTGTATGTAGTAAATGCTACTTTTGCATGTAGCATTTACTACATGCAAAAAATAAATATTTGATATTTGTTTCTTGACGCTCTATCAATGTTGACGCCCGGGTGCACCACCCAGGGTCATCCACCCTCGGGTTGGCGCGGCCCTGGGTATATTATTCTTTGAAAATTATGTTTTAGAATATTCCGAGTTATAGAAATTAAACTTTCTCCCCCACCCCTCATAAATATGAACTAACTTTTATACCCAGTATATTAGCAACCGTAATGTATATTTCTATTTCTCATAGCTTTAACGTTGATAACCTGGAGATGCCAAATGATAATAAGCACACATTTTATATACGTTTTTATTTATTTTTTCCTTGTTGTTATTCGTTATTACGTAAAGTGTATGTCCACTTTCATATAATGAAAATATAGTAAAACAATCATATAAATAAATGGTAAATGATTACTGTTATTATTTATATACATGAATAACAGTTAATATAAGCTGTTATTTTTAGAATATTTCTTTTCAATCGCTATCTCTTTTTTTTTATTTATAGTGTACTCGAAAAACTTGAACGATTTGTACCTCACGTTATTTTCTTAAATGATTCCACAATAACTCAGGCGTGCATTTTGACCTGGATATTACGAAACAGGAATGACATTATTATGGAAGAAGGAAGAAGGAAAATGAAAAGGTAAAGGTATGTATGAGCTATGATTTAAAGCTGGAAACTGCAGATATGTAAGATAAAATGGGATTTGACAGCGAGTTAATTTTTATCACAGTGGATTTTGGTATATAAAAAAATTAATTTATTTATGATTAATTAATTAATCATAAATTAATTAATTAATCATAAATTAATTAATTAAATAAAATTAATTAATTTAATAAATTCTACCACATAAATGATGGGATAAATTACTAGTAAGATCCAGTTTAGTGAAGTGTAGGCTAGTCGTCCGCAAACGTTTTTTATAAAGTAGCTTGCGGAATAGGCTGTATTTAAACAGGACATAAGAGGCTCATGAAGAGGTTTTTTTTTTTTTTTTTTTTTTTTTTTTTTTTTTTTTTTTTTGTCTTAGAAGGACAGTGGAAGAAATCATAACACTGTGCTCATCAAACTGTAGTAGCAGTTATATGAACAATCACATCAGACTTTGGTTTAGATGTGCTATATTATGCGCATATATCTTACTGTTTTATTATTTTTTGATCAGGATTTAACTTCGAATTATTTTCAGAATAAGAACAACACCAACAAAAGGAATCTTAACACGTGTGTGTTTGTTTGTGTGTTCTTGAGGCAATGGTATGACGATAGCCTGCTCTCTCCGATACATATCTTCATCTTCGGTTTCACATGTGACGTCAATTCTGGCGATGTGCTCACAGGGTGGTGGATGTTTTTGAGGTGGGACACTGCGGGTGTGTGGTTGTGTTTTTTGAGATGGGAGAGGGTGGGCGCACGTCAGTCTCAGAGGGCCGCAGGCCAGGAGAAGAAGAGGTAGGTTTGCAGTTGGATATTTGGCAGCTCTGGTTCTGACAGGTTAGTGGAAAGGGGAGGAATGAAATATGCGAGTTCAATGGAGCAATGCCTATGAGAATACTTGTAGAAAAGCTGAAACGGACTGTTTGTGAGATAGTGGACGAAGTGTGACAGTGATCTCCAGCCAGACTGCCCACCTCTAGACAACTGCAAGAATTTTTAGGTAGATTTTTGATGCTGTGTCAAAAAATTAGATCAGTATTCTAAGGTTGACTGTTTGGAATTGTGCAGAGGTTGTCTTCATTAACGAATGTCTCGACCTTCTGTAAAACTTGAAAATAATCCGCACTTTTTCACTGTGATTACCATTGAAAAGATTCAGCTTAGTTTTTTTTTTTTTTTTTTGAAAAATATGAATACGTTTTAAGATTGGTATTTTACTACCTTTGCATTTCATTATGTAGATCAGGGCTGTCTAATCTTAGGTAATCCGAGGGCCGCATTAAAAAAAAAAGATTTATTCGAGGGCCGCATCCAAATTATTTGCGTGCTCACGAGGAACGTGAGCGCCCGGAGCATGCGCTTTCGAACAAAACAGTATAAGAACTCTTATTTGACACATCTAATATTTGAAAAACACGTGGGTATATAGTGATGTAAAAACACCAAATAAAATTAACGACATTGAGATTATCGATTAGTGATAGAATTACAATATCGAATACGCATTCGATTAAAATTGTTATTTTATTTTTTCGCTCGTGAAAATCAAAGCCCACTGGCAGGCCGCACAAAATCGTCCCACGGGCCGCGGTCAGTGTTTTGGACAGCCCTGATGTAGATGAAACTAAGACGGGTAAAGAGAACTAAGTCTCATTCCACAATGTGGATGCAGCGCCGCTTAAAATAATAAATATTTTTTACTGCACTATAAAAAAGCAGGGTTGGGTAGCCCCTAGTTAATAATATTGAAAAATATGTAGTCCGAAAACGACATTATTTGTCATTTTATCATTTTTTTATGTTGATTTTTGTCATTATTTCCTTAAGTCATATAAGAAAGGGTGTGCAAATACACAATGATTTTTTAACACTCGTCCACAGTTATGATTGTCTGCGAGACGTTATTCTATGTGTGATGCCTGCCATGACTTCGTGGTTATGGCAGATCGCCATATCACAAATTCCAGGCCGCTTGTTAATCCATAAATATGCAGCCTTGAGCAGGTGGACAAGTTCACAGCCAAAACGAGGTATCGTGAAAGGGTGGAAAGTAGTTGGACGGAGGGGAGGTTCGTAGGAATGCATTTTTCGAATAGAGTTACCGCTATTCGAACAACGGAAATATTAATTACATGCCAAAGAGAGAGAAAGGAATACTTTTTTCTTACGATAATGGGTGTTATTTTCAGAATATACAAAAATATCCCCCCCACCAAAAAAAAAGAATATAATGTGAAGATATGTTCGTGTTATGGTACAACGCCATATGATACAGGCACATTATTTCCTGATTTTTATTATATTACATTATATTTTTTTATTTATATGAATCCCACCCATAAAAAGTTGTAAACTTGTCTTATGTGGATTTATATTATTAGTATTAGTACCTCAGGTATTCGCGCGGTTAGCCTAGTGGCTTTGCGCTTCGCAACCATATTTCTTCCCCAGGCATATGGTCGCGAAGCGCAACCATATGCTTGGGGAAGGAGTGTCCTAGGTTCGCTTCCCATCGACGACGTGAGGAACTTAAGGATCTGCCATAGCCAAGTTAGCCGGTCTTGGGTGTGGACAGTAGGGTTTTTTCCGCCAGTTTATCTGGGATTGTTCATCCCGCAAAACAGGCCAACCGTCCCCGTGAACACACGCTTTGCCAGACATGGGATACTACCCAGAATAAGGAGCAACCAACCTATTCCGCGGGATTATCGGTTACGGAAGCTTACGCAGTAAAATGTGTAGGCCTGCGCGAAAGCGTAACATACGATGACCTCAGGTATGCTAAGGATAGATAATCCAGAGGCCCTAGAGAACCAAACATGGAACTTTTTCAAGTCACTTCAGTCATCCAGTAATCAGGGTGGTGGCAGTCTTATAATCGGACAAGTACTACCTGCTGTAGCCTTTGGTTTTGCGTAGTATGACCTTTATTATCCTTACGCCGTTAAACCCCTAATCAACCAGCCAACCTTACCGGACAATTACATTCAGCTATAGTTCGCCCACCATTTCTAGATCCCTTCTTGGCTTGGTGCCAAGAATAGTCGATTCATGCTGAAGGGGAGAAAGAAATGAAGGATGTACGAATTGGTCGCCAACATGCGAAATCACGTGCTTTCTTGTCTGTCGCTGTACTAGTACTAGCTTGATTTTTGTTGTTCTCTTTTTGCATTATTTTTTTATTATTAATTTGTATGATGGATCCAGTACAGTCCACAAGTTCTGTTGTTACACGTTTCAGTAGCTCTTGCAAAAGAATATTGAATAATATGCTGACATTCTGCGAAAAAGAATCGTCAGAAGGCCGTCTTCTTGTTCCCCTTTCTCAAGTCATAAAACGTGTAAGTGCGGACGTATCGGGGTCGACTGTTAAAAGAATTCGTAGGGAATCAAAAGGTGAAGGTAAGCCAAAATTTAAATCTCCTAAAAAAATAGCGCCAGAGAAAGAAAACCATCGAAACCGTAGCTTTGAATGATTTTGATGTAGACGTTATAAGAAGAGCTATTCACGAATTTTACGTGGTCGAGAAAAGAGTGCCAACTGTTCCGAAATTGATTCCTGTGCTTAAAGAAAAAATTAATTTTCCTTGGAAAAGAGAAACTTTAATGAAAATACTTCATGAAATCGGATTTTGTTTTAAAAAGTCCCAGAATAAAAGGAAACTTATCATGGAGCGAAGTGACATTGCTTTATGTAGAACGTACACTCTACGTACATTTTTCCAACTGTTATACAAGCAAAATAGTTAGACTTTAAAAACAACAATGTTCGTAAAAGAAAAGCTAAATTTTCCGACCTGTAATAATAAACAAACTCAGTTTGTTTATTATTACATCCCAGAAGACAGACTGATTACCCTATTATCGGAATGGATTCTCCTTTTTCTGACATGCGCAGAAGTGTCGAGGGACCTCAAATCGGTGGGCCAACTATACCACCTAACATTCTCCAAGCATCCACGACCACTGTTGAGATTCGAACTTTGAACTAGCTGAAGCAAATAATGCTGCAAGTCCAATGTATTATGTCTATTAATTTCTCTGACGGGTTTGTCTGCATTGCAGGATATAAAAACAAAAACAAAAAAAAAAGATCTTTCTACTCCCGCATTAGAACAGTAACTCACCTTCGGTTAAAAAGTCATAAATATTTTTTGCCTCTTAAACGAAATTCGAATCCACATCTTCCTAACCGAGGGGTCAGATCGTAATACTACCTGCTACTGAAGCTCTTTCCAAGCAGGGATGTGAAATTCATAGCTTACTGACTGCGATATTCCTCCCCCCCCCCCCTCTCTCTCTCTCACACACACAAACGCATTCCACTTTTGGTGTTCCCTTATATTCGATTGCTAGTTTCGAAAGAACCCGATTGGCAATATTTACAATCAAATGAATCTCAAATATTCCTATTAACTGTAAAATATCATGTTATATAAGTTATTTTAGAAATGTTTTAGATTTTTTTTCAGATAAAATATTCTTTTGAAGTGATTAAAACTTGTATGCTATAAAAAGCTCTCTTGAATATCGTTAGAATTGTTATCTCTGTTTTTCAAGTAAGAACCATAAGTTTCGATATTTTTCTGGAATGGTAACTTGTACATTAGGTTTGCATATACGATTGTGTGCTGCAAAATCCGCTTGTTGTTTCGGAGTGACGCTTAGACTCTAAGCGTCGCTCCGAAACATAATTTATTTAATAATAACCATCTCGCCTTTAAATAACACTTCTAAATTGGCTAAAGAAATCAATTTGCAAGCATAAGACAATAATAAAACACTCGTGCTGACGACCTTCTTACCGCTTGTGCTGAAATGTTAGGGGTTAAGGAAATTGTATCCAGAACAAACGTTTGGCAACGTTGTCGGCAAGCAGACGACAATATTGCCTGAGATAACAGGAAGTGTTATAACTTGCTTCTAGGAAACATGGTTAGGAAATAGAATCGTCTACTCTAGGTTAACAGAATAATTTGGACGCACCTCGAGCCGCATAGTTTCCTTTGTATTTTATTGTAAACTATTTTAGAATTAAGTGTGATTATTCTCAGAATGTTCTGAATAGACATTTCTAAGATGGAGATGATTCGTAGTAGAGGTTAGGTGTAGAGAGAATTGTAGATGTCCTCCCACGATGAGTCTTCGGACTCCTTGGAGGTATCAGGAATAATAATAATAATAATAAGCTATATATATATATATATATATGTAGAAATGTAGAAAATACCGAGAATGAAAAAGAATAAGGTTTAATGTTAAGATACTACTAGTTTCGTTGAATAAATCAACTTCTTCAGGTATCACAGGCAAAGAATTATATAAAATAACAGAGACATGATAAAATTACATCAACAGATCTAATATAAAACACAATAGTACATTTTAAAATAGGAATGCGTGCTGGAGTTCCAATTGAAGTTGACTACGTGTGTGAGCTGTCACGAGTGCGCCAATACTGAACAGTGGCAATGTGTGCGTCAGAAAGATTGTAGCTGAGGCTGTTGTTAATATGGGATGAATCGAGGGATATTCCTCTAGATTTGATAATCTTTCTTTCGAGTTCATTATAATACACATGGATATTAGAAGTTTGCGGCCAGTCTACGAGGTGTTGGCGGCCTTCATCCGAGTTAATAGAGAAGAGAACGTGGCTAGAGAGAGCTCTGGCCATGGTCCTATTGTAGGATATGTCTCTTTGGTGTTCTTCCATACGTAAAAGGATGGATTTAGCTGTCTGGCTGTAATATGGTTTGCCACATTCACACAAAATCTTATCGACTCCTGGATACTGAATAGGGAGATGTTTCACTTTAGGTCTACTTAGTATGGAGCAAAGTTTTGGAAACGTAGTGAAGCAAGTTCTAATGTTGATTCATCTCTCGATTCATCCCATATTAACAACAGCCTTAGCTGCAATCTTTCTGATGCACACATTGTCACTGTCCAGTATTGGCGCACTCGTGACAGCTCACTCACGTAGTCAACTTCAATTGGAACTTCAGCACGCATTCCTGTTTTAAAATGTATTATTGTCTTTTATACTAGATCTGTTGATGTAAATTTTATCATGTATCTGTTATTTTATATAATTCTTTGCTTGTGATACCTGAAGAAGTTGATTTATTCAACGAAATTAGTAGTATCTTAACATTAAACCTTATTCTTTTTCATTCTGGGTATATAGTCATTCAAACTAATTTTTTATAACATTATCTACCGAGTAAATATGAACGGTAATATATATATATATATATATATATATATATAGGTGCTTTAGGCGCCATCCCTAAAACATTGAAAAAACATCTAGAAGCACTCGAGTTAGATGGATTAAAAATTGGGTAGCTGCAAAAGGCCGCTTTGTTCGGCACAGCTTTCCTTTTCAGAAAGTATTTCCACAACTCATAGCCCTTGGGTAGGGCTCGAATTAGTGGAATATAACCAGCCTTTTCTTAAGTCTGAGGAAGCAAATCAAGCTTTAATGAATATTATATATATATATATATATTTGTGTGTGTGTGTGTGTGTGTGTGTGTGTGTGTGTGTGTGCGCGCGCGCGCGCTGCATTTAAACATTTATCATCAACATTAGTTGTAGTTTGTAGTACATTTTAAACGCCTGACTGGAACTTGCCAAACTACTTTTTTTTTTGTCCTAGAGGCCCACTTAAACTCATTCATTCATCCATATTTTTTTTAGTAACCAGATGCTCTTCCCCTTGATGTGCTTACGTGCCTCCGCAAGCATCACCAAGTGGTGCTACGTGACATTGCACTAGTAGGTCTAGGGCGCTTTAGTAGCGTTTCTCGAAATCTCTAAAATCTATACGTATATCGTTACCCTAGCAAGAACAAGCTGTCTTGTTCATTATATTAAAAAAAAAAAAAAAAGTGTTTGGCGGTTGGTTCTGTTATCGGAGTATAGGTAAGTAAATTCAATATATAAGCGTGTATGATATTCGCTACCTTTTTGGACAATTAAAAGAGAGAGAGAGAGAGAGAGCAAAACCATAAAAACTCGAAGTTCTGCCATATTGTAGATGACATCGTATTCAATTTTCATCACCCAGTGTCAGACAACCACCGCCTTTCTTATTGGAAGCTGAAGTAGCTTGAAAGCGTAGTCTTCAGAACAGAGTTTCCGAAGTATCTTTTAGCCCACTACAGCATATGTAGGTATAGTAGCCTATATATATTTAGTTAAATTTAAAAATACAACAGTATTTTCCAACCAAGTAAAAACAGAAATTAGCTCAGTTAAAAATTGAAGGTTTCTTTTTTATAAATTACAGAGGTGTGTAGTGACTGGATTATTCTTCCCATATGGCAAATACTCATAGCAAGTTCTTGCATGAGTATTCGTATAAAAGCAAGTTTCGTATTTTGCAGGTGCAATTTGGATTAACGTGGGGGAACACCCTGGTTCTGTCTTTCTTACAATGCTTCACGTATCCCAGTCTGATAAGTACAGTCGGTGATTAACTACCTTCTTGTTTTTGACCCAGCTGGGCGTAACCGTCTCAAAGTGACTGTGTGGTCGACTTGCGTGTAATTTACGAAACTGAAAACTTTAGTAGGTGGGAAATATTTTCATGTGCGGCAAATTGGGTGGTTAGGCCTAATGATATCTATAAATCAACCAGAAAAAAATAATAAAAAATAAATAACTAAAAAATAATGGATTCTAACCAGTTAAGGATATTAAACTGCAGTACTTAATATGAAAAATAGTCTTTCTACATAAGATTTATTCAAATAAATTAAATTTATGCTGATCTTGCCTAGAGACTCAATATGCTTACAGTTAGAGCTGGACAGGGAGAAAAAAAAAAGCTGGGGAAAGGAGTTAAGTATACTTGAAATAACTTTTTTTACGTAACTCTTATCCACAAAAGGTTGCAAATCCATAATACGTTAGTCGATTAACGGTGAGCTAATGAGTTATTTTTTATTTTTATTTATTTTCTTTACTTAATCCTGAAACTCTGCCTTAACGACAAACGTTTAAAACTGCTTCAGTTCTCCAGTTAGCAGGGTCGTGGTCTAGCACCGGATGATGATTTTCATCCCCCACATAAAAGACATTCACAAACATTTATGCTCACTGAGGGTTCGAATCCTGCAGCCCGTTGGTTGGAAAACGGCTAAGCTATCCATTCGGCCAACTAAAAGTCAATACCCCTGAGATTATGTGATTTTTCTGAGTTGCGTCATTAAAAACCCGAGTTTCGGGAGGGAAAAAAAAAAACTTGCATAATAAATAAGTTTATTTAATTAAACTTTTATTTATTATGCAAGTTGTTGATTTGGTAATTACTCATACGATTAATGCACCAGACCACTTTATTATGATGCTTGGAAGTTTTTTGATGATAGCGGTAATTTTCAAAAAAAAAGTATTCACTTTAGTTCAACTATCTTCGAGTCTTTTACTGAAAAAAAAAAACAACCCAAAACGATATATCTTTTAATTTAAAATACCTAAGCAAAGATTGCGTTTAATCTTGTTATCTTCTTTTATGCAGTCAGCACAGTAGGCAGTGACGACACTCTCAGAAAAGACTTGGGTTCGAATCGTATGCAGTGCAATGCATATTTATGATGGCTTTTCAACTGAGGATGAGTTAATTGGTTTCATACAGAGTTGGCAGGTTTCTCCATCCCGGCAACTCCGATTTTTACTCCCACAAAACGTACGGTTAACAGACCTACGTTTTTCATTCAGAGTAAATTCAATTAAATCAAACTAAATCAAGCTAATATTATTAAATTTGTAAAGTTAAGCAATAAACAGAATTTATCGTAATATTTTGATTTTGGATTTTTTTTATTCTAATGCTTCCCCCCCCCCCCCCACACACACACCCTCCGAACATATCATTAATCACTACTATTCTCGGTAAAAAATAAAAAGAAAAAATAAACTGCACTTCACCCTTCAAGATCGAGTGTTGACCTGAACGGATATTCAGTTTGGCAACAGGGGAAAAGATAGAAAGATCTGATTATATGAGGGCTTATGTCTGAAATAGATAGGAAAGTAAATATGTGAGCAGGGTGGGGGGGGGGTGTAGAAAGGCGTTCATATGATACTTTTGCATTCTCGTGCTTCTCAGAAGGGAAGTAAGTCACACATATATCAAAAGCAGTTCTTGACCTTCGATTATTTCAGCGAAATTTTTAATCAGAACTATTTACTCTTAAGCAGTTTTCTGTTGCTAACTGGAAACTCACTTCATTTTCTTCGAAAGGAAATTCTTCCCATATGTAAAGGCGGATATATAATTTCTATCAACTCAAACATTCTCTTAAACTATCAAGACTCTCCATAATTCTCATACGTAGTTGGAAAGATTTTTCCTTTTGAAGACTCCATTTTCTTCCCCAGAAAAGCAGGTAAACCTACCAGAAGAACACACACAGTTAGCGCCATAATACACTGACCTCATAGCCTTAGTTCCATCAGTCATAATTTCAAACAACGCCAAGTCGTTTCCAGTAAGAGGGGGGGGGGAAGTAAGTAAGAGGATCACTTGTAGTTCGACAGTGCACTTTAATGGATTTCTCCGTTATTTTAGAAATGCATTGTATTCCTATTGGACCAAACGCTTCGTGCGTAAATAAATAGCACATTTTATTCTAAAGGAAAAAGGGGTTGCGCACTGGCTATGAGGCCAGTGGATTATGGCAGCCAGCTGCGTGTGCTTTTCTGGTAAGTTTACCTGTTTCGCGGTAGAAAAAAAAAACGGAATTTCCAAAAGGAAAAATCTTTCCACCTCCGTATGAGAATGATAGAATAATGGAGGGTCTTGATAGTTAGGAGAATTTTTGAGTTAATAAAAATTATGTATCCGCATTTACATATGTTCAGAATTTCTTTCGAGAAAATGAAGTGAGTTCCAGTTTACAATAGAAAACTGCGTAAGAGTGTGAATCGTTCTGATTAAAGGTTTCGCTGAAATAATCGAAGCTCAACAACTGCTTTTTATATACTCTATATGTGATTTCCCTTCTTCGAGAGCCTCCCTAGCTCAGTCGGTATAGACGAAGCCCTTTGGTCGGAAAAACCTGGGTTCGATTCCCGTCAGTGACGTGAGGAACCCTTATCTGGTCTCTTTCGACGAAAGGAGAGCTAGCCGGTCTCATAAGGAGGTGGAGGATTTTTCTCTAGGAAACTCGGGTTTTTCGTCTCAGAACAGGCAAACCGCCCCCGTGAACACACTTCTACAGACAAAAATACTTCTTCTCCCCAACATTAGTCTCTGCGACAAGTCAGTTGGGATCGCGCGCATAAGGTCGCATCAGGTAAAAAATGGCCGATCCCAAATAGATAGGATAAGGCACAAGAAGAAGTGCTTGGCATTGGTTAGTTCATCCTGACCAAAGGCTGTTGGCATTATTCAGACAATAATGGATAGAATGTGAAGGGTATAGCTCATGAAGGGTATAGAGAAAAGAATGGGGGGGAAAGGAGTATTGTACTGACGATAGAACTGCAGTCAAAATAGAGTAGAAGTTCAACTGGAGCCTACTGAAAGTGAACGTGAGTTCAATTGTAAAGTTCTTATAAACGGTTCTTTGTATCCTAGATGGGATTCTAAGGCAATAGAAATACAATATAGAAATAGAAATATACACTATATATAGAAATACAATATACAAAATAGAAATATAGTGCATCTAGACATCCATAATTCCTTTTTTTTTTTTTTTTTTTTTGCTCTTCTAGCATATGATTTGCAAGTCGCTAATATAACAAGTTCCTTTCTACCACTTAAGAAAACCAACGAGGTTGAAACAGTTCTGTCTTGTAGTGGAATCTTAAAAACGAACTTTAAAAAAAAATGTAAATGTACAGGGCATTTAGTTGCCTATGTATCTTTTTAGTTCGGTATTACGAGCGCGTTTGCCGAGTGTTATAAGCGTCGGGGACAGCAAGATTGCAATTTGAGCTTTACGTTTTTGTGTTTACAGTAAATGCTTGATATATATTCATAGAAGAGGCACGACAGATGCCACTATCTCGTGATCCTAAACCCTAACTCGAATTGTGGTTTGAAATAGTGTGAATTCCACAGTCGATATTTCTGAGTTGCGAGATTATAAACCTCGGTTTCCTGAAGGGGAACCTACTCACATGAAGAATCGACTAACCCGGGGACCGGTTGAAAATGCTACCTTGAAAAGTTCCTCTAATCAGTAGCTAGAATCAACCTATGACTGCCTTTTTATCTCCGCTGTCTAAGATTATTGAACTAAGAATGATGCCACAAACTACAGATTCCGTTCTTAGGAATACATTTACTTTTGAGATTTTAAATATCAACATTTGCAATTGATCCTCCATAAAAATTGGAACAGAAATTTAAATGGAAATTTCCCATCTTATTGTCTGATCAATCAGATCACAATATTGATAATGATAGTGGCTTGGGATCACATAGATATGTTCTCTGAGCACCATATTGCTTGTTCGGCAAACTAGTTAAATTCGCTCAACAAGTTATCACACTATGAAAGTGCATTTTTTCAAATTAAAGTAAATATATACAAGCTATTTTATGCACTTACCTCGCAGTAGATTTTAAATTTTGAACAGTTCTCCATTAGAAGTGTTATACTTTGTATTATTATTAATATTATTTCCAGGTAGCAAGGAGATATTTCAAAATTAATAATAACGTCTCTCAATCCACGTAAATTTTAATGAAATGACTATAGCTGTTGTATAAAATGCAGAACAAACTCACAACTTAACATAGAAAACACAGATTTACATGCTAAATACAGAGAAACATCGTGTGGTGCTTTGGTCCATCTCTTGTTTATTTTGAAGCTGCAGTATACGCTGTCTCTTCTCAGCCAACATGTTATCTCTATTTTTCAATGTATAATCGGATGCATTAGGTATTGCGGCAACTACGGCAGAGCCCATGGCTATTCGGGAAAAGTTCGCATTTGTCTGATGGTGCCAGCGGTCGTTAACATCATCGTAACATTCTACTTCATCACTTTCTACTTCGTCTCTTTTAAGTCCACCAACAGCATATATAATACCATTTACTACCTAAAAGTATAATAGCATATCAGCATTACTGTTTAGTTTATTATCTGTCTAATGACATTCCATCATTTCGCTATTATTATATATACAGTATATAATAAGTTTTGAGAAAAATTACTAATCCAATTACTAATGCACATATCAGTGAAAGATTAATACTGTATATATAACTTTGGTAAATGATACAACGGAAACGTGTGAAAGCAAGAAAATCGCCAAAATTCGAAATAATAAAAGTAGTCATCTGTCTTCCAGACATTGGCTGATCAAAAGCATCAGTGATATTCAGTACCGTCGACAGAGTGTAGCATAGAGGCTGCCTGCTTCACAGCGCCGCTTAATTAAGGGCGCTCGTTCAGCCATATTGCGGTAGGCGCCGTATTACGGCAAGATATTTTACATCTGATGTAGATGCAATAGATTTATTTGAAGAATTAGAAATTCTCCCAAAAATCATACAAGAGAAAAGTGATCCTCACCAAATTTTATCATATATATATATATATATATAACCAAAATCTTGTGGAAATTTATCCCAATGTAACCCCCCCCCCCCCTAAGGATATTGTTAACAATTCCCGTCAGCGTAGAAAGTGCAGAAAGAAGTTTTTCCAAGCTTAAACTGATTAAAAATTATTTGCAAACAGCAACGACCCAAGAAAGATTGGTTGGTCTAGCAAGTATATCGATAGAGGCGGAGAGAGCTCGTAATTTAAATTTAGAAGAGCTTATAAACAGTTTTATTGTGCGATATCCCCGTAAAGCAAACATGTAATTAATATTATTATGTAATTTTTTTACATTAATGTTTCTCTTGTAATAAAAACAAAACAGCAATTGGAGATTTTCTTATATTTTTATCTTATAATCCATCAGGGGCGATATTTAATTGTTTGCCTCAGGGCACGATCTGGCTACGGACCTGGTGATATTTATTCCACTTTATTTTCTGTGTGTATTACTGTTAAGTACATAGCTGTTGTTTGAATGGGTATAAAGTTTGAATTTATTTCGAATTAGAAAATAAACTCTCAACTTTGAAATAATTGTTAGAGTTTTTATATTAGTTAATTCGGATAATCAAAGAAATCTCCCCGAAATTCGATCAGTGTTTTGACATGAATTTCTCCATTCGAATAACCATCAAATTTTTGGCCTGCTTTTGTGCAAACCTCATAATTTTCCCCCTTCCGTTCCTTAAAATTTCTGTCTCCATTGCTTCAATCTACATTTTAGTAATGGAGAAATCCATGAACAGTGAAGTTATACATGACCATATTTCTCTTGAATAATTAATGATCGCCCGCATGAATTTCGTCACTGTCAATCTACAGGGAACCCGCTTACCTAAGCATGGTTAACATCAAGGCAAATAACTCTGTATACCAAATTTAGAGCGTTTTTTATGTACCCCACTCATAAAAGGTTGTTATAGTCCAGCGTAAGGTTTAGTAGCTTGAAGGGTGCTTTCTATTGTCTACTCCTTCTCTTCTATGTACACAACATTCTAAAAAGTATTTGAGCATCCCTTTGAAATTGGTTACCATGCAATTCCATGTATACGCAGGTAAGGAGGCAGAGAACACAATACGTATCAGTAATAGTCCGATAAGTATGGGTTGGAATAAAGCATTTGGAAACTAAGCACCTTACTCAAAGAGATCCATTGTCTAATGATATATACGAGTATTTGTCGTTATTTGCTGCAGTGGACCTACCAAAGTCAACAGCAGAGTGGACGAAAGCGGGAAAGAAGAACAGAGGGAATAGATCCTGTAAGACTGGCTCTAGATGCACAAGAAATACATTCTATTTTAATAACAAAGCATAAGAAATTTTTAACGATGAACAAGAATAACATTATTTTAAATAAATAAATAAAATCAATCAGCTAATGCCTTTTATTCCCTTATTGGGAGCAAGCGGGACCTTTTAACCATACCCAGCTTTTGGAGACTGAGTGGGCAGTTCAATCTTCACCGGTAGCCAGAGATAGCTGACCCATGTCTATCACTAATTATAGGCGGCACCGATGAAGAGACGGGTAAACAAGTGCTGTTCATCTCTTGGTGCCTAATATTAACAGGATATGTTACTTGAAATAATGTGGGCTCTACGGTCGATTTCCTTGAGTTTACGGGAAGAAAAATCCGAGTTTTCGGGAGAAAAACCCGCTTGCCCGTGCCAGAGATTGACTAACTCGGGAACACGTCGAAGATAGGCTTAGAAACAGTTCCTGCAGTCGGTGACTAGACTTGGACTTAAGTCTACCTTTGGGCAGCTTAGCGCAGAGAATTCAAGCTCCACTTCCACTGAGCTACACAGTCCTATTATTTTCGTATACTTGAATAATATCTCTGTACTTTTTAGCCTGTTTTCTTGGCACAAAAAGGCGAAAATTTGGTATCAGTATTATGGTTATAGCGCATGATCAGCATACTACTTATTTTGGTTGGTCACCTATGCATGCGTTTATTGTACTTATGTTACAGATGGAAGAAAATGTCATGCTAATAATGGATAAGGCCAACTGGCTTCTCTAGGATGAGGTCAGTATATCCTACTGCTAATACTATGTTGCAATGACTGCACTGAAGGAGGAACAGCAACAAAACCAGAACTAGTCCAAATGGTTGCATGAATGAACAAAACGATCCACATTTGATTCATTTCCTTATTGCTAATCAAACTTATTCAACGTATGCTGGTGACCTAAGCCTGTAGAGAATACATTAATGTCTTTCAGAATGTGGTTGACAAAGTTCAAGATTCTGAATTGGAGAGATCTGAATTAGCAACCTGTTAGTTACGAATGGCATTTTCGTTCTTTGTTATAGGAATTAAGTAACCCTTTATTCTGAGATTTGATTTCCTCAATTGGGATTTACTTCACTTCCTGAACTGTTTTTCTTTAGCAAACAAACAAATATTTTCATGCCTATTATCGACTGGGAGTAATAAGAACCGTTTACTTCTGAGTTTCGTTCACTAGTTTACACGTCATAGCAGGTCACTGAAACCATTAGTCTCAAGAAAGTTCATTTAGTTCACTCGTTCATCTTGTTTGCCTCAGTTGCTCACATTTCGACTGTGCGTCAGCAGTTCCTTGCATAAATTTACGTTCAGGTTTTCTAGCATAATCATTGAGTGGAACAAGAATGAAGATCATTTAATAAATTAGTTAAATATTTACATGACTACGTTTCGGTAGTTTAAGCTAGCATTATTAAGGCTCAAAAGACACACATTCAATTATTATTGACAGGCAGATAACGCAGTGGGTGGACCAAAATTTGTTTAGAATTATATCGTTCATTGGTTGCAATTATTTCCAATCGTTTCGAATATTTGTGTAGAAATTTGACTTTCTTCCACCAGATGTCACGATTTTTATTCAAGGCATGTCATGCTAAATCTGCTTTTCGATTGTCCATACCGTATGTACACTGCTTGGAAAGAAGTCAACGGACACCATAGTGTGAGGAGCAAACAGTCATTCGCCCACCTTAATAAGATGTAGGACCTCCTTTCGATACGATAAATGCAGTAAAGTGTACAATAGTGATCAGTGGCAATTTTGGACCATTCTTCCTGTTGGGATGTAATGAGGTCCTGGATTGTTGTGGGAGGACGTCCCTTGATATTCATCTCCACAAACCATGCAGTTACAGCAACAGCCATAATTATGACACAGCACATAGTCGGCATGCAAAGAGACAATGGTGAGTTCCGTCGGAGCGTCACAAAGTAGGAAGCATTGCATTGTCCAAAATGTTCAGATACCTCTCGGGGTTCAATGTTCGTGGCGCCACAAACAGAGGTCCGAGGCCAAACCAGAAAAAACAGGACCATACCATCACACCACTACTTCCGAATTTCCTAGTTGGAGTTTGGTAGGAGATGTTCAGGCATTCGCCACACCCATACTGTCCAACTGCTCGGTACAGTGTGTAGCGTGATTCGTTGTTCCATAACATACCTTTCACATCCACTGTACACGCTATTTGCACCACTGAAGACGACGAGTATGTTAGTTCTGGTAATCTGGGGCTTGCATATTGCGGTTCTACTATGGAAAACCTATGATGTGTACCTCGGTTCTGAATGTTTTTGTGCAGATTCGTGTTCCAGTCGATGCCCGAAACTAGGAATTCAATGTTTTGGCTGACGAATGGTAGTTTTTACATATTATCCTTTGTAGCACCCACGGGCACGTTCGGTGAGTAAGATAGGTTGTCCAATGTGGGTAGCACTTGCAGTTGACTCCGTGGACTTTCCCTTTCTCAGTATGGTATTATTGATTGTTGAATTGGGATGACCAAATTTGTCGATAATTTGTCGAACAGATAGGCCTGCAACATTACGTCAAACTCCGTCAGTTCCCTTTTCGCTGCCATTTGACCCGAACACAGTTGCACTGACTTGGGAACATCATATTCCTTCAATTTATACTGGCGACGAACACGTGACTTATTACATGGCACGATGCACCTTGCCTATGGACGTGTCCGCTGACTTCTCTCCAAGCAGTGTATGTTTTGTATTTTTAAATGACTGACGAACTATCTACCTTAGTCCTCTCTCTCTCTCTCTCTCTTTGTAGGAAATATGAAGAACTTAATACAAAAACTAATTCATGTAGTTCTTCGGATTTAATCAGTCACGAGCTACCCATTGCTGCTTGGTACAGCGTGAAAAAATATTTTAAAAAATAATTAAAAAGCAGTTGAAAATCATTACATGAGACACGCTTAGGAATCCAGATAGGAGAAACTTCTTCAATGAAGAATAAGAGAAATATTTCCTGTTTTGCATTCTTTCTCATTTAACATCTAAATTTAGGAGATATGATTTGCTAAACCTCAAGAAAATGGAAAGCGAAAAGAAACTTATTTACCTCCATACAAAACTGGCAACGAGGATTAAGCATTTGAGCTATGATGGTCCACGTGTCAGTTGCTGGGTCGTATCTTTCTGTACTGGATGATGTCTGGAAGCCATTATATCCACCAGCTGCGTATATGTAATCGCGATGACTAACGATACATAACTCACTCCTCGCAATTGTCATGGAACTGACTGTCATCCACTCGTTCATATCTGGGTCGTAGGTTTCCACTGACTTGATATGCCTCTTTCCGGAATATCCACCAGCAATATAGATGGCTCCGTTGAGCTGTGTGGCAGATGCCCATGCTCGCTTGTAGTTGAGGGAGCGTACGAACTTCCACTGAAATTTCCGAACATTTAATTTTTTTAGAATGAGAATAAAAACTGTTTCATTTTAACAAAAACTAATAAGAATATAGAAAATAAGCACAGTTTTCACGCATACTTTACTGTTTTGTACCAACAGAACATGCCCCCACACCTTGACACTACCGCCACAACTTTGAGTTCTGTCTACAAGGCAACCTGGGTCATGGTTTCAGAGGCTCCTGCCAAACTCTCTCTCTCTCTCTCTCTCTCTCTCTCTCTCTCTCTCTCTCTCTCTCTCATCTCTCTCTCTCTCTCTCTCTCTCTCTCTACCGTCGGTGCAGAACAATGTGTACCATGACTCGTCGGACCACATGACTTTTGTCCGGTCTTTCAGTGTCCAGTCAGGTATCCCTTACACCATTGTGGACGAACTTTCCGGTTTTTTTGCAGAAAGCAGTGGTTTCCCGCATAGGCATGCCACTGCCAAGCGATTCTCTTTGATTCCCTGTGTATAGTTCGGTACGGTATGGGTCGGGAACAGCCTTCATTAAATGATTCGGTCAAATGTTGCACACAGAAAGTTCTGTTTGTCCGTATAAGCCTTCGCTGACGACGGTCAGAGAAGGCTTATACGAATGTCTTATGACCACAGTTACGCCTCTTAGATAAGCAACATAGATTATTTTTACAGTGATTAAACATCTGCGATTTCTCAAAAGATGAGATACCGAAGTCTGCCCTTCTGTCTGTTGTCAGCAGAGCTGACTGAAAACAGAATTGGCAGAGCTAACTGATTTTGAAAGCAGCAGCTCTGCTGATTCTGCTTTCAGTCAGCTGAATTGGAAATCGATAAAGCATTTTCCTCTTCTATTCGTAAGAACTCTAAAAATTGTAATTTTATTTTCTCATAATAGAAAATTCAATCAATAATCAATCAGTGAACAAGATTTTTAAAAAAATACAAGATTAAATTAAAAAATCATATTAAAAATACTCGGAGTTGGTTTCATCCAAACGGAATCTTGTTAACAAAGCGAAATGCATCTTTGGAGAGTAAATCGGCAGTGCGATTGGAAGAAGAACGTGAGAAACATATTCAACAGAGGCACTAGTTATCCATTCTCAGAAGGATGTATCAAGATTTCCTTCTGCTGCAAAAGAACAAATCCAACCTAAGAACATATGCAACTGTGAAACAGTACACGCAGATAACGTGGTCTTAGTTTGCCTACAAAATTAGTTTCTTCTTAACGCGGTCGTAAGGACAACGTGATTTGCCTTGCGGTAGAAAATATCTGGTGGCTTGAACTCGATCTTGGACTCGAGGAACCTTTAAAGGGTTTATCTCGTAGACATGCGTTGGAACTATGACCGAAGGAACTTTGAACCATGATGCCATTTGTAGCTTGTCTGTTAATTGCAGGCTTTCTCTCTTTGCCTAGAAAGATTCACTTTCTCAGAATATATTTTCCACTTTCGTCTGAGATCGATTTACTCCACTTAAAATTTTAAAAGTGTAGGAAATTTTTCTCGTAACTAATGTCATTCAAGCTAGTGTTTTCATCCAGAAAGCATGCTTTCTTTTGACTTCGTCAAAAAGCCATTGAGCTATGCCTCGTTTTCCAAGAAATGTGCCAAAGTTGTCCAAGATAAGAATGAAGCATACAGCTTTCATCAAAATATAAGCTTAAAATATATGCGAATTGTTCATAATTGATTTTTAAAGAATAAAACTCATAACGCTTGTAAGCATGTAAGAGAGTCTTATTTCCATCTTTTTTTTTTTTTTTTTTTTTTTTCAGTCTCTTCGGTTCTGAACTGTGAGTGCGGGAACGTTATATATATAATAATTCTTGCAAAGGATCTGGTTGCTAAGGCAGTGGGTTAGCATTGCTTCTTTAAAATTCACATTTGTAGGAAGCCAGCCATTTTTACAAATATACGGATAGGTCTATTGATCCATCGCAAATCTATTTGATTTGTGATGGATCAAACATTCTCTTCTTCGCATTCATGCAATTTCTATGAATCATGATCTATTTAGATCATGATTTAAAAATTCAAACGGTTGTGACCTACCTCATTTTTTGTGGGATCGAACTTTTCGACATTCTTTAATATCGTCTCTCCTGCTGATCCTCCGATAGCATAAATACATCCATTACAAACAGCCACACTGAGGGATGATCTAGGAGGAAAATACAACTAAATTACAACTAATAAAAGTATCTTGGAGTAAAGGATCATTGCTTTATTCTAAACTCTCTCAGTTCATATAATTATTTAATTGACAGAGTTTGAAATTATTTTCTATGTCTTTTTATATTTGTTGCCAGTAATACTAGGAAACAATGCGGGTAGTTTTTTTTTTTTTTTTTTTAAACAAAAAACTCTTGACTAGTTGGTATTTCCAGTTAAAGAATGTTCCACAGTGTTATTAATATTGAAGATACATGAAAAATAAAAGAAATAAGAACGTTAGCGGCAAATGTTGAACGCATCATTTTTGAACATGCTGAATATTCTCACCTTGCTCGACGCATTGATGATATATCCCCTCCATTCTTTTTTAACCACATTGAAAGAACGACAGCTGCGTAAACAGTCGTCCTCATTACGTCCGCCGATAACATAAATATCATGGCCAATTACGGCACATTTGTGGTAGGCTCGTTGACACTCTTCGTCGTCATCAGATACCTATGTAACGATATTAACATATTATTTATTTTCTAAACATATCCAGATTTTGTGGATTTATTTCTCTAATGATTTTTCGTATATACTTTACCACCTCTCCTTTATATGTATTAAATAAAATTTAGATAATTTTCGGTTTAGATTTTTTTTTTTAAATTTCAATTTATTTAAAAATTATCAAAAATATAAAATTTTTGATATATGCCGATTTTTTAGGCTTCTGTCATGTGCCTCTCAAAATCTATCACCAAGAAAAATAGTTGCATAACACAGTAATTTTTTAAAAAATAATTTTTTTATGTGATCAATGTTGGGAATGGGACTAAAATTCTTTGTTTTATATTTCTGAATGGTTTCCCGTTTTTGAGTTTTTTTTTTTTTTTCTTGCATGTATCTTTTAGTAAAATAATGAGTAGGGAATATCAGAACAAACAAATAGCAGTCAGATAACATAAGTAAATAGTAAAAATTCAAATAAAATAATACTTATAACCGAAGAGATGTAAGTGTAGGTACTCGAATAAAACGCAATATGAAAATGAAGCTAGATGGTCATAAAAAAGATGCGGCTCGCAATGGAATGATATTAAATAATTTAATTTAATACGAATTTAATAGGTAAATACACAAAATGCGTTTATATTATTAAATTCGATGTACGTCCGTATGCAGGTTATTTCTGAACTCTAAATGGACTGATTTCATTGAAACTGCACGTTTCGAATTCTTGCAAACGAAATGAGGAAGAATCATCTCAACCATCGAAATTTTATGTAGCAATAATTGTACTCTGGCTCGATGGCATTTAACAGAATTTGGTATTTAGTAAATTATACTACAATACGTTCATGCTGCTCAGTTTTTTTTTGCTTGGGGGGGGTAATTCGCATCATTCTTAGTGGCAAAACGAGTCGAACTAATGATAATTCCGCACTGGCTAGATGGAATTTCACGGAATTTCGTATTTAGGATCTCTATTACGGTTTGTCAAATCTCAATTTTTGTTTCAAGTCCTAACCATTTTTTAGTAGCAGAATTCAGCAAAACAAAATTATACGTGTACAGCAGAAGCCAAAATCTGGTTTAATGTTTCATGAATAGTACTATAACCTTTATAACACTCTCTTCATATTTTTGTACTGCCATTCGATAAAGCTCTTTGAATACCGTAATTTATTTATGACAGACATTATGACAGTTCTTTGAAAATAATTCGAAAAGATAATAATAATTCCACTTTGGGTTAATGGAATTTAACTGAAACTTGGTATTTATGATCACTATTAAAATGTGAATCATTTCAGTTTTGGTTTCAATAGGATCAGTTTAATGTCAAAACTAAATAAAGATAAAATTATGTGTGTAATACATAATTTTATCCTTATGGGTAAATATAGGTAATTACTTTTGAGTGAAATATAACAGGTATTGCATATTCAGACAAAGTACCGCTTTAAATGATGATACAACAACAACTTGGAAATCACCGTAAAACGCAACATCTGTCACTTTGTCCGTATTTTTCTCTCTCTTCCTGAAGAACTTCGTCATTTTACTTTTGGTTATTTATATTTAATATTTAATCGATTCTGAACTATACTGTTCCTTTTTTTTTCTGTCCTGCACTCCCCCCCCCTCTCTCTCTCTCTCTCATTATGCGAACAACTTTTTACTTACCACAGTCCACAGATCTGCTTTACTATCATAAGTTTCTATGCAGCCGATTTCTAAGTCATCGAAGCATCCTCCAATGATGAAGAGCACTTCGTGAGGAACTCGAGGACGAGCAAAGGGTGGTGTGGTCATATCCACCTTAGTTATCAGAGGAAGTTTTAGAAGAAGCTTGAACTTTTCTAGTAAGAAATCTTGACATGCCTCATTCTTTTTCACGAGACTATAATTGGCTATATTGTTAAATATGAAATCTGCTCTGATAAAAGCCAATCTCAGGGTATGCATAAGACGGAAAAGGGCTGTTTGTCTGTTCGGAAAATCCTTCTCTATCCATTGAATTATGGCGATCCAGGCGTCTTCTTCTTTAATATTAAGAGAGTCATCCTTCAAAAGTTCTAACATTTCATCAAATGATAGCTCAAAGAAATCAGGCGCTTTACGATGAACTGAACTAAAGTTGATCAGTAAGTACCTGAAATAACAACGAAAGTTATTACGTTTCAATTTCACATTTAATTAAAAAACCTTCATTATTAAGTTATAATACTAATCTACATCGATAGTTTTCCTTATTTCATCTATTAAGGAGTACAAAGTTTATCTTCGCATTTTTTTGCTTGTATCGAAACTTTTCCTTTATGTTTTTATAAACGTAATTTACAATAGGAAATTTTTATTAAAAAAGTAGAAATACGGAGTATGTATATATATATATATATATATTAATGACAATAATGAGAGCTTTTAGGTTTTCCTACATTGATTTCATGTCATTTATACAATTTGGATAATGAAATTTTAACGAAAATCAAAATGACTGATAGAGTAAAAGCATTTCAAATTCCTTTTTTTTTTTTTTTTTTAATCTATCCAGCCAGAAGAACGCTGTCATATATTGAGAGGGGGGGAAAAAGATCCGAATAATTATTTACTGAATTAAATATAAATAAATACATCTGGAAAAAAAATCACTGGTTTTCTGTAGACGTTTACAAAAAAGAATCGTCTATTTATTTTTTAATTTTTTAATTATCCTAGTTGTTGGGCATGTATTGCTCTGAATTATAATATAATTCATAATTCATTTTATGCATTCTTAGCCTCATATTCCCCTGTAGTGCATTAATTGCATTCCAATACTTTCCCTTTTGGTTGGTTTATTTACAACACTCCACCAGAAAAGAAAAAAAAAAAAAGAAAAAGAAAAAAAGATGTGGTCTGGCTAAAATATTTAAATCGAAAAGTTCTTGCAAACTTAAAAATTTTTTTTTTTTTTTTACATATTGTAGTATTAAAACATTTAATGCAGGGGCTTCTTAATTTTTTCTGAATAGGTGGCGACACAAATAGCTGTTAATCTATTATATATTTGATATAATAGATTAACATAATAGTTGATATTCTGTTCCAAACATGGCGTCGCTCCTGTCAGTGTCCATGCGAGGTTAACAAGCAAGTGCTGTTCAATGTGGGTTTTGTACTCACACTAAGCGTATCACGTTAAGTAACATTTATCGGGTTCATATATAATGAAGGACCTCCTACCATCTCCTGAGATTGAGATGTGGTTGAACCACATCGGTATATGTCACCATGAATTGCCATGATGCAGGAGTAACACTCATTCTAGGTTGCATCAAATGTTATGTTTCTTTTAGACAGTAACAAAACGCCGAAGTGTGCTGCAATGTAATTTAACAGTGGACATTGGTTTACCGACTATGTCCATAGTCAGGAAATGGACCAGAACGATTTCTTTATGTCGCTAAAATTAGCACGTCAACTTGCATTTGGAATTTCTTAACTGACCAAACCTGGCTGCATCAATGATAACAGTCCGTCCATATTTGAGCTGCTAGTGCAACCAATTTATCGTACAATGCAACAAATAAATTTTACACTTGACACTGACATTTATTGTTATTTAATTAATTTGTTGCCACTAAACATGACATTCGGGGATTCCGAAAATCGCACAATACTTCTTGTTGTTCTGATTGGGACACGAACATGAGCAAAACCATGTTCGGAATACCATAACATCCACTACACTATCTACACTTGGCGAAAAAATTACGAAAATACTGAGAATTCCTCCTTTATTTTATACTACAGTATGCCAAATAAAAATATTGCAGACTTTTCGATTTACCTTTGAATGAGTGAATTCTTAGACAATGATTAATGGAGGGCTGCTGATTAGAATCAGTAATAAACTGCAAATGAATCAGCCCGATGTCCAAATTGGCGGTTGATAAATGCATTGCCAAATCAACTTCATTGTTGTTCCACAATACTTAATCTAGACTGTAATTAATTTGAGTTCAAGATATTATAAATGTTCCTTTTGTTCAAGGATGTCAGGCATTATATTCGTACTGGGTTGGGAGGAGAAGACAAAGTATGCACAGTAAAGCAGTGGTCATTCTAGAGGGAAGATTACATCGAAGCGATCTCTAACAGCATTTTAAAACCATTTGGTTCACCAAAAAGCATTTCAAAAATTCAGTGATTGTACAGAGGGTCGGATGATCGGCTGTACTACAATATATTAAGAATTCGACAGCGCTATTAAAAAATTCCTCCTTAAATGTAGGATAAATTATATGAACACAGCAGTGTTAAGATCGGTTTTAACATTTAAATCCAAATCACGTCACGTTGAATTGGATTTCGATTCCTTCTCAAGTGTATCAAAAAATAAATGAAGCAAATTCTTCCCTCAGGCAAATAGGTTTCGTGCATGCTTTCTGTAGAAGCAACTTGCAACGAACGTATCATTGCAAGTAATTACAGTATATTCTCATGCATACATGGAGCCACGAAAATTCTCAGAATGGTGTTTGTCAGAGTGAGAACCATGGTAAAAGGTCATCAGTAAATCTTCTATATCGTAAGCAGCGCATCTGTTATCTCCATGTCCGTCCATTTGTATGAAACCAATTTAGAACGGATGAACTAGTTTTGATAAAACTTAATACTTAAGACTTCGGGGAAAAATTATCGAGAAATTTTAATTTTTTTGTTAACATCAGACAATAATTTACTACTTTACCCGAACCCTAAAATAGAGTAACTTCAATTGCTAGTGACGTCCTGCAATGGGGTGACCCTTGGCCGTCGGTGATTTTAACCACCGAATCTCTTTACCTGATTGTTTCCTTTTTTTATAATTTTGCTTTGCTTCATGTTGTGAAATTAAACTTATCGTAATATCGAGATTACGACTGCCATAGTATGTTGTGCATACGTTTCTTACTAATTTTTCTTGACGCTGTAATGTACATATGCAGTTTAATTTTAAGTATTTAAGTATTAAGTATTTAATGAAAAAATAATAATAATCAACTTTGTCTCTTTACCTATGGGAGATCTCTGCCAAATCCCAAAGCCCATACATTCGAGCAAAGTTTCTAATTCGAATACAGTTTTCAGGGCTCATATTGGAGGCGAAAAACGTTTCGCATAACTTGACTAATCCTGAAATAAGGAACTGATCTGCAGCCGTTATGGTTTCCCACACATTTTCCCAATTTAACTGCATAGTTCTTGTGTAAGCATAATCAATAATGTGACCCAGCATTTCCTTCGTAATTCCTGGAATCGTGACATCATAGCGACCTTCTGTATTATTTACTTTTCGGGCATAGAGAGCACGAAAATAATTGCTTACAATAATCAGAACAACTCGATGTACGTTGAATAGTCCACCATCTTCCGTCCTAAGTATTCCTTCACAGAATTCGTTTTTCTTTCTCAAGTCATTAAGCGCGTGGAGAAAGTCTGCTGATTCATCCATTTGGGGGGAAATGTTAGGCTGAATATTCCATTTTGCTGTTAGTTCATTTCAGTTTTAGTTCGTTTTTGGCGCTGAATTTAGAAGCTAACTATAAACGATTGCCATTATCTAATTACGTGGATTGCACTCTGACACAATAATATAAAAACTCCATCTTGTATTGTGTAACAACTAAGTCGATAGTATTCGAAGTAACTTCAATTGTTAAAATTGAACATTGTTTATGTTATAATTAAATTATGTTTTCGGATTCTAACTGATTTTAGTATCCGATCAACTTTGCACAGTCCCGTTGTATACCATCAAGTATTTGATTAGGTAACATTTTTAAATTCATTGATGAATAATATTTAAATAATACCAAATTTAGTTATTGAATTAGCATTCTTTCTGTCTTTGGAAACTTTAATATTCTAAAATATTCCAAAGCAGTTCAGTACATGTGTAGCCTCTTAGTTGCTTATCTTTTTCGCATGGTATTGAAAGATAAGATATTGTCAGGAAGTAAGGCGTAGATTATGTCGAACTTGTGTAAGTAGCCTTCTTAGAAGAAGATGATTTCCTAGAAAAATCGATGTGTCAATAATTTATTAGGATTGACGATACAGGCTGACAGGAGAATGTAAATGATATGCACTTACATGAGCAATAATATCTTCACTAGTTTCCTTATAAATGATGGATATGCCTCATAACTCTTATAAAGGAAATGTTTTCGTAGAATTTATCAGTTCCAGGAAATTTAAGTAGGAATATTGAAGATTTTGTACTTAACAGATTTTTAACACACTTTCTATCATTTCGCAAAAATCAGTACAGTAGAATTATGAATTACATCATTCTTTGAAATTATAAAATGATAATAAAATTAAGCAAAAATTATTTTCCCTTATAGCATCGGTAACACAATCTGAAAGAAACCGATTGAAATTTTTAATCCCATATAGGAGGCGGGAAAATTATTTCAAGTTTTTTGTTGTTGTTTTTAAACTTAAGCTGAGTTTATCCATGTTATTTAGGTTTCCCTCTTGAACAAATTAGACGAAACTGGCTTTAGAATACAAACACCTGACAAACGTAATACATCAGTTCTAAGTTTTATTATTATTATTATTATTATTATTATTATTATTATTATTATTATTATTATTATTATGTTGGGCCCATATACGAGAGGTTGGCTGGTCAATCTATAGTACTTTAGTACTGTATGTGGGTAGTGGGATGGGAAAGGAGGAACTTGTTAACATTTGATTTGGAAACTTTATTGTATTCCTGTATATTGTATTCCTTGGGAAATAGCTAAGGGGGAAGACTTTTCGACAGTACAACAGTAGCAAGGATGAAGGAGGGGGAAAAGAAACTTGTTCTGTGGGTTTCAAGATGTACTGTGAAGGGACGTTGGGAGGTGGCTGTATACGTGTTCCAATGGGTTTAGTACAGAATGGGGGAATTATTGATGCTGTTTCAGATAAGCATTTTCCATGAAAATATTTGTAGAATATACAAATGAATCATTTGTCAGTCTAGCATTTTGAAGGAGCTTTTAGGAGCCCCACTCCAAATGTGAGAACAGTATTCGATAGCTGGGCGGATTTACGATTTGTATAAGGTTAACAGCTGTTTAGAAGTGAATTAACGTCTTGAGCGAAAGAGGAAACCTAGTTTTTTGGAAGCTGAGGATGTAATGGTTTGTCTCCCTTTTTGGGAATGGGTTGAATATAGGGGCAATTTCCAGATTTCCAGGCTTTGGGATATATATATATATACCAGTGGAGTAAGATAGTGTGTACAGACAGCATAGGATAGGAGTCAGTTCTGCTGCAAGACCTTCAGGACAATTGGAGGAATGCCATCAGGGCCAGGGGCTTTTTGTGTCTAATTTTGACAACAGGTTTATGATCTCTTTCTGGCAAAAGGATACAGGGGGGCATTGTATTTGGGCAGTTGGAATGACTAGGGGGCATTTGCCATTGTCAGTTATGCATGCATTGTAGGCAAAGTTTGTGTGAAGCCAGGAGATTAGCTTTTTCTGTGGGTAATGTTGCAATTGAGCCATCTGGGTATAATAGGGGTGGGAGTAGTGTAGGGCAAAAGTTGCGACTAATTGCTTTGACAAGAGACCAAAAGGCATGGCTGCCGCTAGGACAGGCTGCAAGTTTCCTGGTTTTGCCTGTTCAAATTCTGTTTTCGAATCATCGATAATTTTTTTACATCTGTTTCGGACTTCAGTATAGGCACTGAAGGAGGATGGAGTTCTTAATTTGAGCCAGTTGTGGTATGCCTGATTTTTCATTGATATAGCCTTGGCACATCTTTTGGAGAACCAGGGTTTGGATATGGGATGGCAGTTCCGAGTGGTGTGAGGAATGTATTTTATCAAGTTTGGTTCCATGCCAATCCTAAATAACTAGCTAAACAATCAACTAACCCAAAGCTTCCAAGAAATTTGGTAACGGACCGGATACTCCAAATTATCTGTACATCGCAAGTCACTAAAATGTCTCCCCAAAATAATGCAGGTATTTTAAAATTCTGATTTTTTTAAACCTATGATACGAGGAAGATATAACAAATAATATGAACGACAGTTTATTATTATTGTGACGGTGGAACAAGTTAATTGTGAAACTCCATGTGTAGTTTTGTAACTTTCAGTTTGTAACTCAGCTCTTGCCTTGTACGCTTTAGCATTCCCAGAGTCATGATGGCTCTGCGTCTCCGATTTTTTTTTTTTTTTACTTTTTTGTTAAGACAAGCCTTATAAACCCAAAGAGCTGTACATGCTGTTCTAAAGCATCTACAGCACCGTGGACATGGATGGTTTACAAACATTCATGTTATCCAGTCGACCAACCAGGCCTCCAATTTGTACATCTCAAGTCACTAAAATATTATCTCGTAGTAACATTTTCGTTTTAACGCTTTTAATGTCTGTACCTTGTCCTTTACTTAACCCATAAAAATCTAAGGTGAAACTTTTCTACATTATTGTTGGTTTGTTTTGCTTCCAGTTCACTCTTGTATACGCCTATACACCAACGATCCTTTATTAACTCGGCTATTGTTTATTCGCAGAGTATCCACCCTTGATAAAATGGACGACGACGAAGGCTCATACCCAGCTCACTCTTCTATTCTAAACGAAATGAGGAAGAGAGGCGAACTGTGTGATGGGAAGTTACGGACTGAGGATGGCGGCGAGTTCCTGGTTCATCGAGCAACCATGGTAGCAAGTAGTGAATATTTCAAAGATTTATACATCAGTGATACAAGCAGTAGCGAAATTGCGAGTGACACGTTGATATCCGGTATTTCGGCTCAATTACTCGGGACTGTCATTGAGTTCGCCTACACCCAGAAGACGGATATCAACTGGGACACAGTGTGGGAGCTGATGTCGGCAGCCGATCAACTTCTAATGACTAGTCTTTCCAAGAAATGTAAACGATTTCTGCTCTCAAACATCGATCCTAATAACTGTATACGCATCTACCATTACGCAAATTCCAAAGGGATAGAACAGCTAAAGGCAATAGTTCACAGGTAAGTGAAAACAGCTTTTCTTCCATCTCATGCCCTTGGCGGGGGAGGGGGGGGGTTTCTCTCATTAATCAGTGATTAAGTCGAACTCGCTAGTCTGTTACATCCATAAATTGCATATGTTCTCTGCAGGGACAAGAGGGCATTCGGGCCCCGGTGAAAAAAAAATTTTTTTTTTTCGCTTTCCCTGGCAAGAGCAGCTGGCTAATAATTATCTAGAAAGACAAAAATATATGCAGCATATATTTGAGATCTCGAAATATGGTTGCATCATAATTCAAGTGAAAACAGTAGCAGCATCAAACCAAACAGCAAGCAAGGCAAAAGGCTACTAATTAGTTTTCTTCGCGGTCCGAATCATATACAGGGTGTTCGGGATAAATTTGACAGTTTCGTAAGGAAAAAGAAAATCTTCTTTGTATCTATTAAATTTAATGAATTGACAAAAAAACATTACAGGCAGAGTTAATTACAATACTATCAACAAGATTTACTCAAAATAACCACCATTAGCATCGATCACAGCTTCAATTCTGCTTCGGAACCTCGAACAAGCTGATGCTACAGTCTCCCTGGGAAGGGCCGCAAAAACTGTTTTAATTTTATCCATTAACTGGGCTTTTGTATTACTGGAAGTGCGATTGGTGTCTTTTTCAACTGCGCCCCATACAAAATAATCCATGGGGTTAAGGTCTGGGGAGTTTGGAGGCCAAACATTTGGACTGGTGAAGTCGTAGAAATTTTCAGACAACCATTTTTGACTTTTCCCAGAGGTGTGGCAAGGGGCCGAATCCTGCTGCCATACATACGGCCTACCATTGGCTACCCTTGTTTTCCAGGGCTTGACTACAGTTAGCAACTCCACGAACAAAGCCCGAATTCCAATGCCAGGGTTCTTCAACACCTGTTCCTGCAGATTTGCGAGGAATTCTGCTGTACGAACGCAATCAGATCGTCTGCTAGGGATCTTTCTTCTTGCTACATCCTCGTAGTCACCATTGCAAGTCTCTAGTTCATGCCTGATTGTTTTTACTGTATTCAGGGAGCATTGGGCAGCAGTCGTAATATCCTTATTTTGATGGCGGGCAAGAATCATCATGATACAAGTTATTCTCTTCCATGATTCAGGTGGGTTCCAGCTATCCATCCTTTCTGACATCTTGTATATGAATGAAGAAGGGTCCAAACTTTTAAATGAAGAGAAGTGTGTGTTAATACATGTAACTTACGGAAAAATATAATTAATTATAAATATGTCAAATTTATCTCGAACACCCTGTATATATAAAAGTTAAAAGTTACATCTGCATTATATTTCAAAACCAATTTTATTTTAATTTTATTAATTATTTGTGAATAATAAGAGAATAGCTATAATTATATTATAAATTCAAATATTAATTAATACAAAATGACATTTTTTGACATTTTCCGCTTCAAAAGCAGTCATGTTTGTACTCGATATTCCAGCATGCAAACAAATCGATGCACAATTTTTGGGAAGGTACAGCCGACTTTTTAATATTCTATATATATGACGTGTTAAAATAGACAACTTCAATAATTACTTTATTTACAAATTAGGTTCAAATCATGCGAAAAATTCGTTGACGTTCCAGATGCGAATCGCTATTTGCCATTCGGTGACTTTTGAACTACGATTACACGAGTTAAAGATATTCACTTGCAGACAAGAATACCAAATTTCCTTCTAAAATATTGAGCACAAGTTTTGTATTTTAAGCTGGATATTTAAGGATATTTTTAATCGTGCCAACGTTTCATTTCATTTTACTTGACTTTCTCAAGAGATTTGCTGAATTTTTCTGTGTGTTAAAAAGTACTGAAATTTGGTATACGACTGTTTAATTCCCTGCTAGTATAATGTAGTTTTTCATCAAATATTTAAAATAATTAACCGGGTGTTGATTTTTATTCTATCCTGTAACAATGACCCACTCTCATGATATCTCGTTCCTGCATTCAATGTCTGCTACGTGTTGAATGAATGAATTTTAAAAAAATGACGATTCGTTATTTAGAAATCTCCATGCTAATGTCTCGTTTTATGTTTGTGTAATTATATCAATCCGAAGCAGCACACAATAGTGTTGTACGAAACTAGTCATTGATTCATTAAATTGTTTTGACTTTTTTTTTAGATGGTTTTATGAGTTGCGAATATTTTTAGCATGCTCAATATTCTGAACTTCTTTGGAATTGAAGTGATTTTATTTTCAATGTAGTGTTAATTTATCGTTTCATAATAATAATAATAATAATAATAATAATAATAAAACTTCTAAAAATCATATTCAAGAATCCAATTCATATGAACTCAAAAATCTGCAACGTTAAAGAAAATTTTCAGTCCACATTGACGTTTGCAGCTTAAAATTGCATAAGTGATTTTAGTTATTTTTTTAATGGACTTTTTTGTGTGAAATTTTATTTTTTAGAGAATGATACTCACTCAAGAAGCACCATGTGCTGTGTAATCAACTATGAACATAAATTATCTGATTGCTATGGGATAATTGTCACTCGCAAAAAAGAATTGATGCAGTTTGTTTAATGAGGATGCATTATGCTGAAATGAAGTAAATAGGGATATCACATCATTCACTGAACGTTCCTGTTTTGCTAGTTTAAATTTGAACTTGTAAAGAACTATTCTAAAGACTAAGCATCTTTTTTTTTTTATCCTGGAACTAGGTTTAAATAATAAACAAGTTATTAAGCTAATTGCAATTCTTAAACAGATCTTAAAGTTAATGGTGGTTAACTTAAACACCCTATTTCTGAATTCGGTTGGCGAACAGTCGAGTTGCATTTCTCTTTGAGAGTGTGCAGTTGTCCTATGAACTGTTGGTGAAATCAGACAAATTACTTCGAGTAATATTAAGAAAAGGAAACCTGTAGTCCGTGGCATAGTTTAGGCCAGTGCTTTTTTAAACTGCGGGTCAACCCATTAGTGGGTCTTGAAACCAATTTAATGGATTACGACAGCATTTTTAATGAAATAGAATAGAAAATATCAGAGTGCATCTTGCATATTTCGTAGCTTTAAAACACTGATTTTGTACAAGTGTTCAGATCTAAAAAATATAAAATACAAATGGATGCCACGCTTGCGAAAATGTTTTTACATTTGCTATCTCCCCAGATAGGTATATGTGTGTGTGTGTGTGGAAGTTCATGATATTAGTCTTCACTAGAGACCTCTTGCGGCAACTTCTTCAAAAATATAATAATAATAATAATAATGATAATTCTGTTTGCTGTCAGAATGATGTCGGTTACGAATTATCAATGCGTTTTTCGGAAACGGCGTTATCGAGTGTGAGACAACTGTATAAAAACCTAGTGAAAATCATTCTCAAAATTGGTCGTTTTATTATTAGAAGAGAAAAGAATGATGAAGTTAAAAATAGAGTGGCATGTCGACTTCTAAATCTAGAAATGCAAATAGTGACAATATTGATTGTAATCAGTGTACAATAAACGTAACATTGTCTTCGTGTGTGTGTGTGTGTGTGTGTGTGTGTGTGTGTGTGTGTGTGTGTGTGTGTGTGTGTGTGTGTGTGTGTGTGTGTGTGTGTGTGTGTGTGTGTGTGTGTGTGTGTGTGTGATAAAATACATTTCTTATTGTGGTCGCGGTCACAAAAAAAAAGTATGAAAAAACACTGGTGTAAGCTATAAGAAAGTTGGTCAAGGACTGAAGCTTAATTTGTACTGCACTAATATTTTAGTAAAATCTATCCTCGCTTCTCTCACTTATTCATACATAAGGAAATTAGTGAAGCAAGTTTGTTTAAACCAGTCTATTATGTATTTAATTTAAACTAGTGATTTAATAAGTGGCTAGCGTATCCGCTTCCCAGCCAAAAGGCTGCGGGCTCGAATCCCGCCGTGGGCATGGATGTTTGTGATTGTCTGTGGAAATTCTAGTGGTGGTGGTGGTGGTGGTGATCGGCGATAGATGGCGTTGGTGCAGTTGCGGTCAGTTGGTGGATTGTGAATGATGGAGACAGAGTTGTAGAGTGGATGCCTTCCCTCGATAAGTCTTTGGACTCCCTGGAGGTGACAAATAATAATAATAATAATAACAAACTCCTAAGTTCAGTTGCAGCACATTTTGTCTTAAACTATATTGAAATCATTTACAAATAACAACAGCAAAAAAAAAAAAGTGCATTTTTATTCACCTACCGATTTTTGCCATGTGCTAGTATCTCTTCGTTGTATTAGGTTCTTGCTGCTTCTCACTGGCCTGCTGATAGTGCGACTTTGGTTAAGTTTCATTTTCTTTATACATTTATATTTGGTAGAAATGGAACTATTAATTCAGTGATTCCACAGGAAAGATTCCTAATTGGTTCTTTCATTCAATATTTACATCATGTGTTATTCGTCATTTTAAGGACATTATTATCTTTCGAAGTAGGTACATCAATTCTCGCTATAGCATATTTATTTATAGGAATCGTTTGTTATAGTTGAAAGTTTGCTATATTGCATTTTGTTTAGCATGTCATCGTGCGCTTGAGCATTCGGGCAGGAATTTTTGGAAGTTTGTTACAGTGAACGAGTTTGTTATAATGATGTTTTGCTTTAGTGAGACTGAACTGTACTTATTTCTCTTAACTCATGTTTTACAACACAATGTAGAGAGCATTGTGTTGTGCAGAAGCTTTGCATATTTGTTGTCAATTTTCCTTTCAGTCACCACAACCAAAGATATGAATCCATATTAGGAAAAACAGCTCCAGACCATTACGTCTCTTCCATTAAACTTTACAACGAAGATGTTCTTTACAGCAGTGTAGTGTGTGTGTGTGTGTGTGTGTGTGTGTGTGTGTGTGTGTGTGTGTGTGTGTGTGTGTGTGTGCGCGCGTGCGTGCGTGTGTGTTGATCCGCAAAGCCCTCTTCTGGGAAACCGAGATGTGCAGTTCTTTACATAGTGCTTTTCTATAAACCTAGACTCTTTGAACTCCCGACTGATCATGCTCACATCGGACAGTCGAGATTTCCGTACCTCCTTTCCCCAGCACTCTTTAGTTGCTTGGCCTTAGCTTTCTGGGTTATCCATTCCGTCTCTTGTTTAAGGTTATTCTTCCATTTTCATCCACTGATAATGTTGCGTACAGTTGATTTTAAGTGATTCCGTGTTTTTACCAACGTCGCGAAGGTAGGCAACTAATGTATCGTCAGTAGAAGGGGAGCCACTAGTGAAAAGATCAAGATCAAGATATAGGAATCATGACGTGATTGGTTATTGAGATGATGACGTTATTGTGCATCTGTGTGTGTGACATCACGTTGTTTGTTTTGTTCACGTATGGAATTATGGGTGATGATTAGAGATAAGGATTCGTGTCGTGATTGGTGGGACACTTTGAACAAGATCAAGATAAAATAAGGAATCGTTTCGTGAATGTTTGTTATTATGAAATGTAGATAAGTGACGTCATTTGTTAGTTGTAAATAAGTGACGTAATTTGTTATTTGTAAATAAATGATGTTATTGTTTTGAATGGAAAAGGAAGATATTAGTGGATAAGGATTCGTGTCGTGATTGGTGGGATACTAAAATAGGGGTAGGGTGAATGGGGGAAGCGACGTCAGTGTCCTGGATGTGTGTTGTTATGAGTTGTAGATAAGTAAATGGTTTGCGTATGGCATTATGGGTGATGGATAGTGATAAGATAAATTTTGGCATGTTTGCAATTTAGCTGGGGCCTACCCCCCCCCCTTCTGCCAGGGACATCACGTGGTGTGTTGGGTTCTCGTATAGCATTGTGGGTGATATTTAGAGATAAGAAATCATGATGTTATGTGTTTGGAAATTTCTGGGGAACATGTGTCTCTCTGTGATATCACATGGTGTTTTGGTTTGCCTATGGAATTGTGGGAGATGTTTTTGAGATAAGATATCTTGGAATTTCTGCAAGGTGACATACATCCGTCATTGTTGTTATGTTTTGTCTTTGGTTGTCTATAGATGGCTGTGCTAATTTTCCAATACAGTTTGGGGTATTTCTTTCCTGTTAAAAGACTATGGGAATTCTTAGAGCATAGTAAAGTCTAGTGGTGGCAGTGATTATGATTTTCTGAATAATTTAATTATATGCTGGTGTCCCTACAGCATTTAAAAAATAAATTAAAATAAACAGACAGTTAAATGGATTACAAAACCTTTTGTATGTATTCTGAAATTCTAATGATAATTTAAATTTCTTACAGTCTTTCCAGAATGGCTCTTCTAAATGCGAATATTCCAAACCAAATATTCCAAAATAGTTGAATTTTATATCCACACCACAACACAAACACAAAACCCACAAAGAACGAAATTTCTGTAAATACTGTAACCTGAAATAGTTGAGTACTTCTTCATTTAGATTTCAGCCCGTGGGATCATGCTATGTTTATTTTCCCACGGTAGTGAACATCGTGTGTTTTTCATGAGTAATATCTGGCAGCGAGCGGTTACTTCAAATCGCGGTATTCTTCAAAGGTGTCTTTTCATGAAGATGGCTGAGTTATATCCGCTCATTTGATCCTCTTTCACACTATGTGAATATTAGTTAGACAGTTTGTAAACAATTAATCACATCCCTTTCATAGATGTATTGTGACAGTTTCTGATGTGACTGTATTCATTCATTGTGACACATATCCTAATCTTCATTCCTGATTATGGAATTTTATTATCGCGTCTTGTTTTCAAGGTGATGCACGATTTGTTTACACTATTGTGGGTACCAATGGTTTGGAATTTGACCTCATGTGATCGATGAGAACTAAGTTTTTTGGTGTTCTCGTTATTGGTTTTCCATTGGTTCTGATATTTTATAAAGACTAATGGGTTCGTACAGTTCCTTTGTTTTTCAAGTATTTGGAATATCTACATGCAGTCAGAATTTCGTAGTTCCAAAATGAGTTATTCTGGACAAAATGTAAGTTATTTTATTTTAATGTCTAAGTTTTAATATTAGGTTATAAGGTGGTTTTGCAATGGAATTAAAAACATGTTCATGAAAATACTTCAAACTGTTTTTGTGTTAAGTGAATATATATTTTTTGGTTGTTAGTGATTGGAAAAAGATATTGAGGGTTGTTATTTAGTAAAATTGTGTTAGTGAAAGCATTGTGTAGTGTCGAAATTGAAAAAATACATTATGATGAGTAACGTTTATCTGAATTCGAGAAAGTCGTTTTTTTAATGTCTGATTTTGAGGGCTGATGTTAAGTAAAATTGTGTTGGTGAAAGCATCGCATAGTGTCAAAATTGCAAAAACACTTTATGATGAGTAACATTAATTTGAAATCTAGAAAGTAATTTTTTTTAATGTCCAAGTTTTTAATATATAAGTTTATAAGGTGGTTTTGCAATGGAAATTAAAAACATGTTCATGAAAATACTTCAAACTGTTTTTGTGTTAAGTGAAATGTCCATAAGTCATATTTATTTATTTATTATTATTATTTTTGCTTGTTAGTGTTTTTGGGAAAGATTTTGAAGGCTGATGTTTGTTTAGTAAAATTGTGTTGGTAAAAGGATCACTTAGTGTCGCAATTGCAAAATCACTTTATGATGATTAATTAATTTATTTATTTATAAAAGAGATTTCTGAATCTACAAAGTAATTTGTTTTAATAGCAATCATCAGTCATTCGGTTTGTTAGTGACGGCATTGTGTATAATCATGCACCAGTTATTACATAGACTCCCCTCCCAAAATTTACATTCAGATTCTGTAAGTGAAACTAAACTCTCTGCTGCTGCTACTACTACTACTTCTACTACTGACCTCTCAGTAGTAGAAGTAGTAGAAGTAGTAGAGTGACCTCTCACTCTACAGGGATTTTTATACAGTTTTGGTGGGCCGATCACGTTTCTCTATCAAATATCAAACTCATCAAATGGAGTATCAAATTAAATTTTGTGATCTTGAGCTCCTCCCACCAGAGTCTTTTTTTGGAATGTTTCAAGATATGCTTAATGAGATCATTCAGCGATTATTGAGTTTATGAACTTTTTCTCACGTTCGATTGGGCGTTAGTGCATCCAGTTTGGAAAGCAATATTAACCTACCATTCATGTTGCTTTCTGAATTAACTATCCAAAGGATAGTTGATGCATTTTATGCTGTCACCCAATCGAAATGTGAGTTTCTTTTGGCAAATGATCTTATCGATGTCACAGTGGTGGTGGAAGAAAACCAGTGTAAAAAGAAGAACGCTTCTTAGCCTGGATGAATTTATGAAACTCAAAAGAGCTATTGTGTAAATTAACAACAAAGACAATCTTTGCACTGGCCGAGCACTTGTTCTTGGTGTTTCTGCACACACTGATGATGCCCAAACATACAGGCAAGTGCAATTAGATTATAAAAAGATACAAACCAAGAGGGCTTTAACTCTCCACAAAATTGCAGGGGTTCTGCTCATTTCTTGCAGTATTCCAGAAACAGGTCTCTTTCAAAAGCATTTGACGCTGGAATACCAAATCGTAATTTTTTCGGCAAATGTTGATTTTTCTGTGGTGTTTTGTGGTTCAAATGCAAGTAAACATCTGTCTTTTATACCGCAGCTCTCATTATGATTTTGTGCGTAGTGTGCCAGCTCTGTTTGCCGATAACTATTATTGCCCCTGTCGTTTGAAAACATTCAAACAATCTATCAAATTGCAAATACATAGTTGTAAAAATGTATGCATCTGCTGTCGCACAAACGCCATTCATAAAATGCAGAACCTTCTTTTGTGTGAGTCATGCAATAGATTTTTCTACAACAACGATTGTCTGAATTTGCACATACAAAATAATATTTGTTCAAAATTCCATCTTTGTGGACAGCAGTGTTTGGCTACTTTTTCTACAAATAAAACCCACCTCTGTCCACCTGAAAATTTCTGCCACCACTGCAAGTTAGTTCACCCAAAACAGATGTGTTTTGTGCAAAAATCGGAGGTCTCAAATAAGCAGGTTTCTATGATTTTTTTGACACTGAAACTATTGCTAAAAATCATCGTCATGTACCAGTCTTATGTATAGTTGATTTCGGTAGTCATGAATGTGAGTTCCGGGGTGAAAACTGTGTGGGTCAGTTCCTAGACAAGTTGTTTTCTGTCAAGAATTTCATGAAAAGGGATCGAGATGGTAGGATCCTTCGGACTGTCAAACCAAAATACGAAAATATTCGTGTGAATGCACACAATTTTCGTGGTTTTGACGGGTATTTTATTTTGGAATATCTTTTTTCAAAAAAATTTCCAACCCCATGTAGTGTTTGACAGTTCGATGATACTTGCTATCTATTATGACCTATTAAATATCATATTTCTTGACAGTTTTTCCCACATTAGTGTGGGTCTCAGGAAACTACCAGCCATATTTGATCTCCCAGAAGTTCGTAAGGATTTCTTTCCTCAAGTTTCACAGATCCGATTCTCTGGATTATCGCGGAGTCATCCCCAAAAAATCATATTTCCAGCCAGAATTTATGAACAAAGAAACTCGTACAGAGTTCGAGACTTAGTACAAAAATTGGCTAGACACTGAATACTGTCTGAAAGCAGAACTATTAGCTTATACTGTACAAAAGATGACATGCGTGTTTTGCATGACAGTTGCAACAGTTTTCGCACTTTCTTCATACAGCTAACCCAGCGTAATCTCTTTCTCCATGACATTACAATTGCAGGAGTATGTTTGAGAGTATTTCTCTAAAACTTTTTGAAACCTAACACTTTGGCCATACTTCTTGCTTGGGGTTACATAGGGGTAAACGTGCAAAGTCGAAAGGCTTTGGCTTGGCTCAAATGGCAAGAACAACATAACCATACAACATGCACGTTCTGTGGGGGGAGAAGTATGCATCGGACCTTATTTTGTTGATGGCAAATGTGGAAGCTTTTTATATGAATTCTACAGCTGTTTCCATCATGGGTGCCAAAAAATGTTACAGACCAAGTACTTTCCAACCATACAGAAACACACATGATTTCCCTTTTTGAGCAAATGAAGGATCGCAAAAATTATTTTCGTAGCAAAGGATTCGATGTGATCTCAATTTGGGAATGTCAATTTAATACAGAAATTTCTTAAAACACAGCCTTGAAAAACTTTATTGCTGCTCTTAATATTCCAGATCCCATTTTACCTCGTAGTGCTCTGCATGGTCGCAGAACTGACTGCTACAAAATGCATCACAAAACCCAGTCAGAAGGGGAAGTTATTCGCTGTTTAGACTTCAATAGCCTTTATCTGTGGGTAATGAAATACCATTTCATTGCCCATAGATAAAGAAATACATAGATCAGTATTTCCTATGGGGAATCCCGAAGTTACTCTCGATAATTTCGACTATTCTCTTGGGGTATAATTTGGTATTTGCCATGCAAAAGTGGAAGCACCTACCGATCTCTTTTTACCAGTTTTGCCCATCACAGTGAACGAAAAATTAATCTTCCCCCTGTGTGGAAAGTGTGCTTCCTAAACGGCCCCATTGTGCTCTCATATGGACTGATCTTTTACAGGTTTTTGGTGCACTCCAGAATTATATTTAGCACATGCTCGCGGTTATAAAGTTTTAGAATTTTACGAGACGTGGCATTTTTCTCAAAAATTTGAAGGTGAAGAAAACTTCTTTGCTCACTACATTGATACCTTTCTGAAGCTGAAACAGGAAGCATCTGGATGGCCTGAAGGTCAAAACCGACAGTCTTATCTGGATGAGTTTTTTGTTAAGGGAAGGTGTTATGTTAAATAGTGAACACATTAGTAGAAATCCTGGTAAATTCACTTGCTAAGCTTTGTTTGAATTCCCTATGGGAAATGCTCGGTATGAGAATGTTAAGAACTCAGTACCAGGTGATGGTACAACATTTTGTCATGTTGTACCATCATTTTTAGATAACAGTAAAATTATCCAGGGTCAAAGCTGTATAACTGAGAGGAGACCTCGACATAGCCTTTAAAGGAATGCTAAGAACCAAACAGTGCTTCTGACGTAATGTCCAATCCTCACCTTCTCGTGGTGCACCCTGTTGGCTATCTACCTGGATACCGAATGAACGAGGATGGGCTGGCAATTTGGGATTTAGCCGACCAAATTGTATTCTTATTGGCTTAAACCAATATACAAAATGATGGTACAACATGACAAAATTTCATGCTGCCTGGTTAAACAAGGCCCCCGTTGTTTTCGCCAGGGAACCAGGGTGAATAGCGAAAAGTCAGCTACTGGAACAAATCTGAAAGCACACCCCAAATCAACATCACCAGAGTTAAAGATTGGTACTATCAACATAAGAAGCCTCAATGACAAAGAAATGGAGCTAACTGAGGAATTAGATAAGTACCAGATCGACATTGTAGGGGTGACTGAAACAAAAAAGACAAAAACTGGTGAGATCTTTCTGAGCAATAAATACAAAATATTATATTCAGGCAATGACAATCAAGGAAAAGAAGGAGTAGCCATAGTATTCAACACAAAATGTGAAGCTAATCTTCTTGAATGGCAGGCTGTGTCAAGTAGAGTGATTTGGTAAAATATCAGAATGGGGAACTGGACAATGAGATTTATTTGCGCCTATGGTCCCACAGAAGGCTCTACTTAGGTAGAAGTGGAAGAATTTTTTGAGGCTCTAGAGAAATACTGACACAATGAAAAAGGAAAAGTTGGTCCTTGTTGGCGATCTAAATAGCAGAGTAGGAAGTGATTGTCAGACATACAAAAATATTTTGGGAAAATTTGGAGAAAAGAGCAAAGCTAATAATAATGGCAAATATCTGTTGGATTTCTGCTCAGGACATGGACTGGTTTTTACTAACACCATATTCCAACATAAAAATGTGCACAAATTCACATGGAGAGAAGAGGCAAGGAATAAGAAAAATCTCATTGACTATGTTATTGTTGATAGTGATGTTTTCTCCCTGGTGCAGGACACCAGAGTGTACAGAGGATTTGAAATTGGAAGTGATGACTATTTAGTCTTGAGTAGGATAAAATTGAATTTAATATTGAAAAGAATGACATGTAAGAAAGTTTTAAAGCAAATAAAAGTTGAGCCATTCTCAGATGTGAACTGTAGACTAAAATACACGAAGATTATTGAATAAAAAAATGAAAGAGTTTCAGAACAAGAACCAAACCTTGAATCAAATACTGATTGATTCAGCCAGAGAAGCATGTGGTGAGATTGTCTGCAAGGATAGAAGAATCAGAACTCCATGGTGGACACAGGAAGTTAAAGAGACAGTGAAAGAAAAGAAGTAAGCATATCAAAAGTTGCTGGCAAATAAGTCAGCTTGTGCTCTTAAAGAATACAGAGACAAATGTAAGAAAGTAAATACTCTGTAAAACTAGCTAAACAAAAGTCATGGGAGGACTTTGACAAGAACATAGAAAATAAATATCAAGAAGGTGGTAAGATATTCTGGAGGTTGTTGAAGAATGTTAGAAATGGAGGAAAGAGTGCTGTAAAAGGAGTTAGAGATGATAAAGGTGACATGAAAATGGGAGAAAAAGATATCCTTGAAGCATGGCGTAATTACTTCGAAAAATTGCTAAATGAAACAAGCACTGATAGTACAGTGGTAAAAACACTCAACAGGCATACAGTCAGGAATAAATATCCATACTTGAAGTAGAAAAAGCCATCAAAGGCTTGTTGATGGTTGCCTACTCTCCTATTGAAATGTGGAAAAGCAGCAGGAGTAGATGATATTCGACCAGAAATGCTGAAGTATGGTGGTATAAACGTCTTACAGTGGCTGCACTGCATAGTTCAGAAGGCATGGACAGAGGGACGAATTCCTGATGATTGGGGTAGAGGTCTAATAGTACCCATATATAAAAAGTGAAATAAAACTGAATGTGAGAATTACAGAGGTATTTCCCTACTGAGTGTTCCGTTAAGATTTATGCCAGTATACTTGAGAAACGGTTGAGAAGAATTGTGGAAGAAAAGCTTGGTGAAGAACAAGCTGGATTCAGGCCAAATAGAGGCTGTCAGGATCAGATCTTCACTTTACGACAATTAGTTGAGAAAGCATGGGAATATAACAAAGATCTGTATTTAAGTTTTGTCGATCTGGAAAAATCATACGACAAGGTGCCAATAGAGAAGCTATTCAATACACTACAGTTATATGGCGTCAGTGGGGCATTATATCAAGCAATACTTAGTCTTTATTTGAGTTGCAAGTCCGCAGTTAGAATTAAAGAAGTACAGGAAGATGGTTTAATGTTAAATCTGGTGTGAGACAAGGATGTACGTTATCACCTCTGTTATTCGTTATCTATATGGATCATATTATGAAGGAAAGTGGTATTAAACATGATATCAGAATTGGAGATGTTAATGTCAGCTCTTTGCTTTACACAGACGATGTTATACTTCTAAATAAATCTGCTACAAGTTTGCAAGATTCCCTGACTAAATTGAATAACTGTTGTAATAGATATGGTATGAAGGTCAGCAATAAAAAGACAAAGACAATGAAAATATGTAGAATCGTTGAAAATGTCAACTGTGTTGTGAACGGGGAACCTGTGGAACAAGTAAAACATTTCAGCTACTTAGGCACGATTTTTAGTGAAGATGGTAAATTAAATATGGAAATAGACAACAGAATCAACAAAGCTAGTAATGTAGGAAGTCAATTGAATAAATTCATATGGAATAAGAGAGAAATTAGTCGGAACACTAAATTAGCTGTATACAAGACAGTGTTCAAACCAGTTTTAACTTATGGATCTGAGTGCTGGGTCAGAAGTAAAACACTTGACCAAAGACTAGAGACCGCAGATATGAGAGTCCTGAGAAAGATTATAGGCGTGAACAGATGGCATTCAATGGCAATATCATATTAAAAACGAGGATATTAGGAAAGAACTTGACATTGTCAGCATCCAGGAATGCGTTAGCAGAGTTAATCTCAGGTGGTATGGTCACTTGAACTGAATGGGCGAGGTAAGATTAGCAAAACAAGTGTTTTCTGCCAGGTTGGCAGGAAAATGAACGAGAGGAAGACCAAGATATAGGTGGATTGATACGGTACAAAGTGCCTTAGACGAGAGAAATATAAGATCTGGTAATGATGTTAGAGTCTTGACAAGTAACAGACTGATTTGGAGAAAAATTGTAGATAGGAAGTTAGTAATGAGGTAAATTTTTCATGAAATGTCATATCCTGTACACCGCTCAAGGGGTGTAGAGGATATGATAGGAATTTGATGATGATGATAAAATTATCCAAGATGCCAGACTAGTTTCAGAAGAGCAGATGATGGGTGCCTACTCTCCTAGTGAAGGCACTGAGTCTGAAAATAGGAAAGGGAATGCTTTCATATCCTCATTTGTAGCTGCCTACGGTAGGATAAAGTTATATGAGGTCATGGAACCTTTGCAAAGACGGATTTTATACACAGATACCGACTCTGTCATGTCATTTTTCAGTGAAAAACTGGGTGATTACTCACCGTCCACTACCTTGGGGAGGTAGGCAACGAACTCGACGGTGACTTTATAGTTGAGTTTGTTACTACAGGCCCCAAATCGTATTCCTACAGAACGCGGGGGGGGGGGGGGTAAGATTGTGACCAAATGCAAAGGCATTACTTTAAATTCTCGCGCTGTCACTAATATTAATCTGGAATCTATGATAGCAGCAGTATGGGGTGAGCCACAAAACATCGAAATTCCTGTACCATTTTCTGTCCACAGAGACAAATGGAGCTGTCAACTCAAAACGACCTCCGTAACAAAAAGATTTGGATACACTTTTGCGAAGCGCATAGTGTCAACAGACACATGCACTTTTCCCTATGGGTATTTTAAAGGATAATTCCTTACACACACATACCCCATAATCAGAAGATGCCATCTATGGGACAGAAAACTAACCAACATTCTACCTGGTAGGTAAAAATCCATGATTGTTTCCCAACACGATAATTTGCAGTGTCGCGCTTCTCATGTGCAGCTTTCACATCACTGTTATTGTTACTATTATTCTACAATAGCTTATTTTTTCTTAGAATTTAAAAATAAAAAAATTCGTCTTGGTATGATTACATGGTGACTGTGATAAAAAAAAATCTTGATGGGGAGAATTTTTTGATATTAAAACAAGTATCTATCTGTTTTTACATGATCTCTGATTATATAAAATAATCACAATCTATTATGTTATCATTTTCGCTATGTTCATACATCCATTTACATGCATTATTTCTGGAGCTACACAATCAGGAAAAACAACATTCGTGTTGTCTCTCATAGAACGTTGTAATCAACAAATCAAACCACCGCCGGAGCGAATCGTTTACTGTTACAGTGAAAATCAGGATAAATTTTAAAAATTTACCAACATAGAATTCGTGAATGGTTTGAAGTTACCTGAATTTGATTCAAATGTGAGAAATTTACTCATAATCGATAATTTGGTTCACCAGGCTAAGGACAGCACGGAAATAGCTGATGTTTTCATAAAAGGTTCACATTACCGTAACCTCAGTGTTTTCTGTATTCTGTAAAGACTACAGAATTTATTCTGTAAAGGAACACATTTTCGAACAATTTCTCTCAATAGCCATTATGTTATTGCTTTTAAAAATCCCCGAGACTCTTTACAGTTTTCTCATTTAGCTTCCCAAGTATTTCCAGGACAATCGAACGTATTAGTTCAGATTTATAAAGATGCAACACGGGAACCCCACTCATATTTAGTTTTAGACTTTAGACAGGAAAAACACCTGATATTTTACGCTTAAGGTCACGGATTTTCCCAGGAGAAGAACCCAATACAGTATATATCCCTGAATGGCTGATAGGCTCAAAACACTGCACTTTCAACCAAATCACCACACTCTGTGAAATCTGAAAAAATGTTTTATCTGGAAATATTCCACTAAAACATAACCAGAAGTCACGCCTACGAAGAAGAAAAAAAATTATAAGAGCACTAAGTGACAAATCGCTTCCTTTCATTACTAGAAGAAAACTGGTTTTACCTCACGGGGAGCACTATTCCCATTATTAGGCAGTATTATTGTTCCTTTATTGAGTTCAATTATTAGGAAATGAATCATACGTTTAAAAAATTTACACTCCTCCAATCACCTGAGAAGCATGAACTGTACACACCAGATGATGAAATGAGTGCCATTTTAAAAATAAGAAATAAACATGCAGATGAAAAAATAAAAGCATATTTAAATGTTCTGCAAAAGTATTTAGGGTTGAAAAACCAATTGGCTCACACAAAAGGAGAGCAACAGGAACATAGACTGTCACATCCAGAACCTACATTGAACAAACCGAATACCCAGAACCATTCCCGTCAACTATCAACATCAGTCAGTCCCAGTGAGGAAAATGTTTCCAGTCCACTCCCTGCCCGCAGGAGAGCTCGAAGAACTAATAGCAACTTCGCCTTTTTTATCTCCCCGAAAGCTGCGTGGGAATAAGAAACTGGTGTGGAAAAAATGGTAAGTGAAAATAAAACATTTTTTTTTAAATTATTTTTTATTTTCAGTAAATGATCTGTAACAGAATAAGTTACTACAATATCATTTAACCACAAATCCTTAGAATAACATTTGCTAATAATATTTTGCATAGAAAGACCACGGCATCTCAATATTAAAAAAATCTACACAGTGCAAACCACACGTGACAGAATCATTAGCTTGTACAGGTACACTATTATAATGCCATATATTAGTGTTGATATTCAGAAAGTTAACAATATCGCTTTCGGGTGGACGACCGAAGCTATCGAAAAAATCACCGTTTTTGTCTTTGATATAGATAACTTGCCAATCTTGTCCTGGCAACCAAGTCGGATCTGTGCCATTACGAACATCGAGTGTCGTTGTCTGATCGGATGTTGTAGCAATTCATCACGAGCACAAACTCCTAAACACACTTTTCTTGTGGTGGGTTCTAACTCTAGTATGCTTACTAATTGTTCAGTGTTCATAGTCCAGTAACACAGAACGATCCTTTGTTACGGATAACGTACACTCAAATTCTTCATAAAGAACCACTGTGATGTTTTCAGGAAGAGGTTGAGCAAATTTAACTTCGAGTCGCACACTTCCTCTTCTTAACCGGCTGACATGGGGGGCAACTGCATTTTGATCTGGCGATGTCAAATCCATAGAGAATGTTTCCCTTCATGTATTCCTCATAAGAAATGTCATTACCACAGTCCCTGTTGCATTTGCCTAGTGATGTGAACAGTGACAGGTAACATCTGCTGTAATGTCTCTCTTTGAAGTTCGGAGTCAAAGCTTGCGAGGGATACTGAATACCTTCAGCTGTCACCACAAGAAAATTCAGATTGAAATGATGAAAATTAAATGGATTTATGTTGAAAGTGCCATTAAATCCATCACTAACAACCAGTCCAATAATTAATCTAGATGGTATTTCACCTAGATACAGATTGTCTCGTGTGGCATCTGACATACCCTTGGGAATCGAAAAATAAGACACTTGCACTCGATTGATGGGATATACCATGTTTGGCTTGTCTAACACAGACAGGTGAGCCAGTTGAATCTTTGGGTTTATTTTGACTTTGCGGACAAAAAAGTGTAGCCTCTTCAATTTGCACTTTAGCCTTAGCATCAGCATTTGCAGTTAGTAAACAAAATTCGGGAGAACTGCGAACCATACGAACACGAACAGAAACGTTGTTGATCAAGTACCGGTCTTGATGCATGATGTCAGCGTGTATTCACCCAAGCATCTCGATACTTTTCGATTGGTTAATTCGAGTTTGTCGTCTACGCATCCCACATTCATTTTTGGTAAACATATCACTAACATTAGCCACATCATCTTTAACAAATAGTTCATTTGTCAGTTGACTGTTTTTAGCATCTCTGTCATAATTTAGTAGGTTTTCAATATGTCTTATAAGGATACGTGTCTGATGTCACATTCCCTAGTTTATCTTGGAGAAAAAAGTCAATTTGACTGAACGAACAGGGAATGAAAAAAACTATTCACAACACCAACTGAAGAATCTTCGATAGGTTTACCATCGTTGTCAGTGATGCGCACACGAACGCGTAGGTATGATTTTCCCAAATCCAAGTATTCTTCAGATGTACCTGGTATGCAAAATTTCACAGGACCTCCACTGTCAGTACTGGATATTGGTTGGTAGGTGACATAAGAACTTCTTTCCACACACATATTGACACGAGGGTGGGAAAAAAGATCTAACTCTGACATCATATCCTCAGCAAAAGATTAATCTCGCTTGCGCTTTTTAGTATTCGTTTTTTTCTTCTTGCTTCCTTGACCTCTCTGAAGTAATCGGCTCTGAGCCTTTTCAGCAATGGAGTTTTCCCAGCTTCTGATGCTCTGTTTATAAAGGCTCGACGTACAGGTACCCCTTCCAATACATCTCCTATCATATGCTGACCGGCTTTTAAGGCTTGACGACAAATTGAGCTGCAGGTTTTAAAAGTGGACTTAGAAAGGAGAAGGTACTTCTGAAATGCTACCTAATCTGTACCCACGCTGTATTGGGGGCCCCGTAAACATTTGAGCCCCACCTGTCTGCAGTGTGTAATATCTGAGATAATCAGTCATCCTTCACTTGTCGGAAGTGTAATTTAACTATTGTCTTACCGCCACGAAAGTGGAACAACTCGCCGCTGTCAGAACGAATTTCAATGCTAATTGACTGAAATGTTTGTTTTCGTAACGGATAATAATCAGGTTGAGCAAAAACGAAGGAACACTTGATGCTACACTGAACAACTCGTAACAATGGTGCACATATATCACCAACTATCTGTTCTTGGATTAAATCAGAATTAACAAAATATGTGGCTACACCCCTCTTTATATCAACTGGATATTTCCCTGTGAACACCAGTCTGATTAAAATCCAGTAGAAAGCCCAAACCCGAGGCCTCCTTGGGAAACAACAGGTTGTAATCTTTTGGGACTGTCAGAAAAATGGTATTGTTTGGGTTCTTTTTTTCCAGTAATCACAGAACTCACATCAAACACTGCTTGAAGAAGTTCAGAGGGTGAATTGTAACTGCCATGGGGAATCTTGTACACTTTGTAAAATCCTTCTTTAGACTTTTCGAAAACTTTATTTCCTGTGATGTTGTTGTTGTCGATAGTGTTGACTCCTCCTCCAACTGCACGTATCATATGAAACTCATCGTAACCCCAATCGATGTCATTAAATTCTCCCGGAAGATGAATTTCGACAAGAGCAACTTCCCATTTACCTTTAAGTCTGATCTCGTGTGGTAATTCCACTTGAAATTTCGTTTGGGTGTTAGTAGGAAACATTTTCATACAGGCGTTACTGAGAAGGGTTAAGTAAAACATCTTCGCTACGAACCCAAGAATTATACGATGAGGGATAACCGAGCCACTTAACAAAATACTGAAGCTTTCCTTTTGTTTGTGTTGTTTAAGTACTTGCTCGATTAGATACACGTCTTCCGGAAGTTCATTGGGTATATCAGCCTTTTGAAGTTGAGGTTCATAGAAAGTTCCCTCCACTATCTCTCCGTCCCGACCGCGAACTCTATATACTACAGGGTTTCTATTAATAACCTGAGCAATAGTGAACAATTCTCGTGTCCAGTTACCCCAAAACCCTTTTCTAAATTTGTGGGTATCATCACTTAAAACCACACTATTCACCGACTTGAAATTTTGGTTTGGTAGTCTCCTCTTGGGTTCCGTACAAATATTTCCAAACACGATCCTCGTTGTGAAGGTTAACTTCCGAAGGAGCCATACCGATAGTGCGGTGTGGGTGTGAGGTTATAAGTATGTACAAGGGTCGGCAAAACTTTCGTATAACTTTTACTTTTAGTATACGTCATCCATTTGTAGATCTTTGTTTTCGATGTTCTGATAAATCTTTCTGAAATGAGTGCTTTCATTTCGCTCCTGGTCGTGTAGAAATGAATATTATGGTTCTTAAACAATGCACGAACTTTCTTGTTGCAAAACTTTTCCTTGATCAATGTTTATGTAATATTGATCATTGGCACTTCTTATTTAAAAATAGACTCGAAAGCATTAACAACAGCATCTGCTGATTTCTTCTTCAGTGTTCGAACCTCCGCAAATCGGGAAAAACAATTTATGCACGTAAGGAGGAAACACACAACCCCATTCTCTTTTGCATGGGATGACATATCAGCCAAATCACATTGAAAAGTGTGTAAAAGTGTCGCGACTTTGATTTGATTGCGTTTAAACTCTCTTCTAATGGGTTTATGTCTCACATAAGTAGGCCGTGTTGCTAATCAACTTTTCACGGTTTCATGTGGCAAATTTTTGTAAAGCTTTGATACTAAGTACTGTATTAGGATTATAGTAATCTGCTAACTTTTCCATTATTAACAATAAGTTTTTTTTTTCTTTGCAGGAGAAAATCAAGACCTATCGCAAAAGTGGCTGATACTTGCTTTTACTAATACACTAATATTAGCAGCACTGCTAATACACTAATATTAGCAGTGCTGCTAATACACTAATATTAGCAGTGCTGCTAATATTAGTGTATGTGAAAATTGCCATACTCATCTGGGAAGCAGTATCAAAATCACCAAATCGTACATATCTCATCAAAGAAATGTTACGAGAAAAACACCACTTGCATTGGTGATATCTGTAAATTCCTATTTCTGCATATTACATTGTAAATAATATCTGTGAAATAAAATGTGTTAAGCTATGGAAAAAAAAAGTGTGTGTTTGAGGGACACCAGCATATAATTAAATTATTCAGAAAAGCCTAATCACTGCCGCCACTAGACTCTTAGAATTCCCATAGTCTTTTAACAGGAAAGAAATACCCCAAACTGTATTTGAAAATTAGTACAGCCATCTATAGACAACCAAAGACAAAGCATAACAAAAATGACGGATGTATGTCACCTTGCGAAAATTCCAAGATATAGTTCGCCCACCGATTTGAGGTCCCTCGAAACTACTGCGCATGTCAGAAAAAGGAGAATCCATTCCGATAATAGGGTAATCAGTCTGTCTTCTGGGATGTAATAATAAACAAACTGAGTTTGTTTATTACTACAGGTCGGAAAATTTAGCTTTTCTTTTATGAACATTGCTGTTTTTAAAGTGTAACTATTTTGCTTGTATAACAGTTGGAAAAATGTACGTAGAGTGTTAATACGTGCAAATACTGCGTTCTACATAAAACAATGTCACTTCGCTCCACGATAAGTTTCCTTTTATTCTGGGGCTTTTTAAAACAAAATCCGATTTCATGAAGTATTTTCCTTAAAGTTTCTCTTTTCCAAGGAAAATTAATTTTTTCTTTAAGCACAGGAATCAATTTCGGAACAGTTGGCACTCTTTTCTCGAATACGTAAAATTCGTGAATAGCTCTTCTTATAACGTCTACATCAAAATCATTCAAAGCTACGGTTTCGATGGTTTTCTTTACTCTGGCGCTTTTTTTTTTTTTTTAGGAGATTTAAATTTTGGCTTACCTTCACCTTTTGATTCCCTACGAATTCTTTTAACAGTCGACCCCGATACGCCCGCAATTGCACTTGCACGTTTTATGACTTGAGAAAGGGGAACAAGAAGACGGCCTTCTGACGATTCTTTTTCGCAGAATGTCAGCACATTATTCAATATTCTTTTGCAAGAGCTACTGAAACGTGTAACAATAGAACTTGTTGACTGTAAAGGATCCATCATACAAATTAATAATAAAAAAATAATGCAAAAAGAGAACAACAAAAATCAAGCTAGTACTAGTACAGCGACAGACAAGAAAGCACGTGATTTTGCATATTGGCGACCAATTCGTACATCCTTCATTTTTTTCTCCCCTTCAGCATGAATCGACTATTCTTGGCACAAAGCCAAGAAGGGATCTAGAAATGGTGGGCGAACTATATCTTATCTCAAAAATATCACCCACAATTCCATAGGCAAACCAAAACACCATGTGATATCACAGAGAGACATATGTTCCCAGAAATTTCCAAACACATAACGTCACGATTTCTTATTTCTAAATATTACCCACAATGCTATACGCGAACCCAACACACCACGTGATGTCCCTGGCAGAAGGGGGGGTAGGCCCCAGCTAAATTCCAAACATGCCAAAATTTATCTTATCACTATCCCTCACCCATAATGCCATACGCAAACCATTTACTTATCTACAACTCATAACAACACACATCCAGGACACTGACGTCGCTTCCCCCCATTCACCCTACCCCTATTTTAGTATCCCACCAATCACGACACGAATCCTTATCCACTAATATCTTCCTTTTCCATTCAAAACAATAACATCATTTATTTACAAATAACAAATTACTTCACTTATTTACAACTAACAAATGACATCACTTATCTACATCTGATAATAACAAACATTCACGACACGAATCCTTATCTCTAATCATCACCCATAATTCCGTACGCGAACGAAACAAACAACGTGACGTCACACACACAGATGGCCCCAGAAACATTCCAAACTCATGACATCATACACACAATGACGTCATCATCTCAACAACCAATCATGTAACGATTCCTTATCTTATCTTGATCTTGATCTTGTCACTAGTGGCTACTCTTCTACTACTGTCCTACGATAACGATCCTTCCAAGCAAGTTTTCTCTACACGCACATGTTAATCTAGCGATATATCTCGTTGTCTTTTAACACTTTCGTTGGCAAGCTGAAAATTGGAATTTCGTGTGGTGGCCAAATTTTTTAAATTTTTTATTTAGTTAGCGACGTCAACGCGATAACGCGTGATCGGCCGTTTGGTGAGAACTCGCATCGCGCGATATCGCGTGATTGGCAATGAACGTGTTAATGCGGTATAAGCCACATGTGCCGACATAAATATACTATTACACGTTTCAGTCCACTGATTCCATCATAGTATGCATTATCAGAATCTCAAAAGTTGAAAAGAGTATGTTTCTCTGATCATTAATATTTTGGAGGTTTAAAAGCTTTGTTTGTTTTTTTTTTCCCTGGAGGAAGATATTTATTTATTTTAAAGATTATTTGCTAATCGAATTTAAAATAGTAAACTATTTTCACTCATTCTGATCTCTACTGACAGATATGTGATGTCAGAATTCTGCAAAATTCCACTGCACAACGAATCTCTCTTGGAATTGACAGTAGACGAACTGATCAACTTGATCAATGACAGTACCATAAATGCTCAAGAGGAAGACATCTGGGAGATTGTAACTTATTGGACAGAACACGATCCTGATCAAAGAAAGCAGTTTCTTCCCCAACTAATGGAATGTATTCGCTTATCATTTGTGGAAAGAGGATATTTCTTTATAAATATTATGAACCATCCGTTCGTGGTAGAGAATGCTGAATGTCAAACAATAATATTGAATAGGTTCAAATTCCTAAGACAGCTGTCATTCATTGTTGAACGAGAAATGGAAACTCCTCATCATGCCCAACCACGTCTACCCCATGAAATTATCTTCCTGGTTGGTGGAATGAAACGGAATAACGAGCCCATGGATACGATAGCATCCTATGACACAAAAGCTGACTTATGGTTTGCGGTAAGTTTATCTCTCTACCATGCTATTTTTTTTTTTTAATCTCTTTTGCGGATTAAGCTTCTTGATAGACACTACTAACTCATTTACAAAGTGGAGATTGTTTTCTATAGCGCTCTATTTGATTAGTTCATTTAATTGTGAATTCGAAATATTTCTTTCAATTTACCCTTGTCTGAAGAACATGGATAAAAAATACCATTTTTTTTTCACTATCAAGTTTTCAAAATGAGTATGAAGAACGGTTGTGACTGGAGGACATCATAAAACTATTTGGTTGGGTTTCAAAGATTTCAATACGAGACATATTATTCATTCATCCATTAATATCTTCAATTTCCAAGTAATATAATTTTAATGCGTTTCCACGTGTTATGTCTCCGCTCATAAAAATTAAGTAACAAAGTGTAGAAATCTGCTCTTGTTTTGGAAACACCTGGTGATCTTCGAATCCCATTTAGGATGTAAGGAACCTTTTCAACCAAAGGTGACCTAGCTAGAGTGAACTATGGATTATGTTTAACAGGATTATTAAGATAAAAGAGACTAAAGTTTATTTCTGAAATTTAATTGGCTTCAGCACGCTCCTATAGTCAATTAAATAGATACAAACACGTAATATGTCTCCCCCCCCCTTTCTGGAAGTCTAAATAACGAGACTTAATTAGGCATTCTTATAATTTTCCCATCGGTAGCTGATTACGAGGATCGAGTTGCCGGTATCACGCAAAACTCAAAGCTATAAGCAGAAGCCTCTGTCTACACGCGACCAGGCCACGATTCGCAACGAAGTAGGGAATTGCTACCCTAAAAATTCGCGTTTATAAGCGCACGTAGTGATAAAATTCTACTCGAGTAAAAATAAATAAAAAGAAAAAAAAAAGTAAATTTCAAATATTTAGTGATGAATGTTCTGTTTTAATTTGAAATTTGTGTTTGTAAAGTAATAATTCTCATCATTATTTTTATCAGTTAAAGTATTGTAACTTGGAAGTTAATTGTAGTGATTGGCTAATGAGGATTATTTGATTAAACTGTGCTAATCCCATGTACTTCGAAGCTATGGTTAGCTTTTATGAAGAGAGTGAGATTAGCATACACAATACATAATACATACCAAACGTATGTATTATGAATGGAAAGCAGGCGTTGGATGCTGGTGATTTGTGAAGTGAAAATAGGTGTTAGTATAGTTTCAACAGTTCGTGTTTTAATGTTCTGTAATTGTCTATGTGTTTTAAATTTTGTGGTTGTTGAGTAGAGTGGGTATGAGATGTGATTTCGCTGCAGAACCGTATGAGTTGTTGAAGGATCTAGAGGTGTAAAGAGTTGTGATTGATCATGTTATGCAATTCGGTTGATCATGTTATGCAATACGTGTCTCTGTTGACGATAGGTATTATTGAAGTAATTCCTTAGTAACATTAAGTAGTGTTTCAGATTTTTTATGCTTAGGATTCTGTGCATCGACATAAAGGCTTCGGTTATTGGCTGTTGTATGTGAGTCCTCGAAATCACGGTTGAAATAATTTTCAAACGTAATGTTTCTGTTTTCTCTAGGTGGCTGTTTGATGTGTTTTTTGCGTAGACTGTTACGAGTAGTATACCGTAATCGAGTAGCGATTTGCAAATACCCTGATATAGAAGTTTTTTTTTTTACGTTATATGGAACCATGTCTTTTACTTGGAAACGTTCTGCTGCATTGATGCGGAGTTAAGTATGTAAGCATTCTATATGTTTTGTCCATTTGCAGTGGCAATCTATGTAAAGGCGAAGGTATTATGTGTTGCGGGTGTGTGATTTCGGGACATTAGCAGATATTTTTGTTGTTAATGCAGCGGTCTGTGTGACAGTGTTGCGATAGTGGTGCGGGACTCATGATTCTCAGATTATGTGTAATTAACATCTGCGTTTTGGTGCTATTCATTATAATTGAGTTTTGTTAGAAATAAGGTGTGATTTCATTTAGGTCTTGTTGTGCTTTGGAAAGAGCAGTATTGATGTCTTTGTGGAGTGCTAGTAGTCCACATTCAACATATACATATACGTCGTAAATGTATATGTTGAATGAGGTAGGTGATAATATGCCGCCTTGTGGGATTCCATGTTTTATCTGTATATCCTTGCTGTAATGTGTGCCTATTTTTGTCACTTGTGTTCTGTTTGAGAGATAGTTCCTGAACCAGGTATATGCAGTGTTCCTCTTATTCCGACTGAATGTAGTTTGGTCAGCATGCCATGTTCAAGTGTATCAAAAAGCTTTAGCTAAGTCAATAAATATAAGGACAGCGAACTCATTTTTATTGAGAGCTATGTTTATGGCGTTGGCAATATCTTCTAATAAAGTGATGGTGTGTTTTGTTTTCTGGAAGCCGTATTGGTTTTGTGAGATAATGTACTTTTGTAAATAATTCTGTAGTCTAGTGCGTGTGTTATTTTTTCAAGAATTTTGGAGATGGCTGGTAGATTTAGCTATTGGTCTGTTACCTGGTTCAGGAACTATCTCTCGAACAGAACACAAATAGGCACACATTACAGCCGGGCTATAAAGATAAAACACCGAGTCCCACAAGGCGCCATATTATCACCTACCCTGTTCAACATAATAATAATAATAATAATAATAATAATAATAATAATAATAATAATGATGATGATGATAATAATAACCCTTCTTACTTGAAAGAGAACCTCCGTACCGTAGTTGCAAGGACAACGTGGTATTTGATTTTCGATAAGAAAAACCCGAGTTCCAAGTTCCTTAGCAGGATCTTTGAGTTGTATGTAAGCCACTCGCTGTTTAGAGAAGTAGCAGGATTTGATTCTCTCCCGGCAAAGGGTGTTTTCCTCTTGTGAACCAGAAAAACTGGTAGAATACACAAATTATCGGCCATTATTTATGCTAATCTTAATCATAAAGCATAGTTACAATTTAACCATTTTTATTACGTATCGAAATAGAGTTATAAATTATAAACATATCCAGAATTTTGATTTTCCTGTTTTTTTATTTTTTATTTTTTTTAGCCTCCAAAATTTCAATGTCCAACTCGCTGTAGCAAATGTGTTTCTATTGGTTATAATATTTACATCATTGGAGGATTTCAGCCAGGAGAAAGTTGGTCCACTAGGTGTTATGTTTTCAATATTGTCAAAGAACAATGGAAAACTTTAGCCTCCATGAAAGAAGCAAGGTAAGTGAAAAATCTGATTGCACTAACTATTGTTTGTCATCTTAGATGTATAGAAATATAACTTTCAGTGTTAATCTCTCTTCACAGGTTTTTAAGATTGCCTTTTTTTTTTAGCAAAATCATTTTTATAAACCCATATATCACGATGTACATAAGTTCAGTTACACAAGTTTCATTTTATGAGATGCAGGAGTGAGTGTGATAACTTTTAATGATATTTGTAGTTCGCACTGTGACTGAATACAACTCTTTCCACTCTCCCGCCTTTTTTTCTCACCTCACACCAGAGACTCCATAGCTCAGTTGGCATCGACGATGACCTTTGGTTGGAAAGACCCTGGTTCATTAAAAAGCCCTTTGTACGGAGGAGGAATGGTTTTACCTCCCCAAAACTCTTTTTTCATTACATAAAACAAGGAAACCTTCCTGAAGAAAACACGGAATTAAGAACCATAATACACTGATTTCATAACCTTACTTGCTTCTGTAATTCTAAAGAATACCGAAGTTCACCTCACACCAGTGACCACTAGCATTCAAAATGAGTTCTTAAAAGATAATTTGCATATTGTTTGCATGTGATGAAAACCAGAGAGCATTTCTTTTTGAAGTATTCATAAAAAAAGGGAATAAACATCTTCATATCTCGGAGTGGAGTTTGTCTTGGTGCATAATCAATATAACTAATATATATAATAATCAGCTAACGTCTTTTTATTCCCGTATACGGGAGTAGGCGAGGCCATTTAGCCCTATCTAACTTTTGGAGACTGAGTGGGCAGTTCAATCTCCACTGGTACCAATCAGAGATAGATGGCCCAAGGCTATCACTAATTAAGCGATACACAGTGAAGAGAGACGGCTCAAATGTGCCGCCATCTCGTGGTCCCTAACCCTAACACAATATATTTAATGTCTGAAATAATGTGGGTTCTACGGTCGATTTTCTTGAGTTTACGGGAAGAAAAACCCGAGTTTCCGGGAGGAAAAACCCGCTTGCCCGTGCCAGAGATCGACTAACTCGGGAATCGGTCGAAAAAAGGCTTAGAAAAATTTCCTCTAGTCGCCGACTAGACTCGAAACCAAGTCTTCCTTCGTGCGGCCAAGCGCCGTGGTATGCAAACGCCACATCCACTGAGCTACACAGGCTTTTTATATAATTTTTTATTCCTTCAATAATTTCTTATGTACAACGTAATAATGCTAAGGATTTTTTTGTGTTTTTGTTTTCATATTTTTGTGATCTATAGAAGATTTCCGTGTGTCGCTGTTCTGAACAAACAGATTTATGTCATTGGTGGAGAAACTCAAGAGAATGGGGAACACGACATCCTAAATAGTGTGGAAAAATATGATATGGTGAACGACAAGGTGAGTCATTTATATTTAAACACACAGAAATGCTCCTTTTTAATGTTCATTTAAAAAACAAAACAAAACTGCAAATGGCTTTAGTTACTATCAACACGTCCTGGTGTAATAATTAATCCGCTAAATAATAAGCACATTTTCTGAAGTTTTCAATTTTGGAGTTCTTCCTTTTTGGTTGGGTCTACACCGGTATTTACTTATTTTAAGTTGGTTGTTCGAAAAACTTCTGCATCGTATGAAAAGGATTTGTAGCGTTGTAGACACTGATGTTTATTGTAATCAGTATATACAAATCTTTTTCTTTATTATTATTTCTTTTTAAAAATCTCATACTTGAAATCTGTCGACTTTGAACATCAACTTCAATAGTACTAAGAAACCCGATGATGAATACAAGAAATGTAGCCAAAAATTTAGTACGTCAAGCATATGGAGAATTCTATTTACTTATATTCTATACAATTCTTGTCTCTTTGTCTTTTGGTGTAAATAATTCAAGTATGCTGTTTATTAAATATATTTTAAGTGTTTTCATTCCAAATTTTTAAAAACTCATTAGTTTTTTTTCTGCTTTATTCATAGCTATTTTTATATTTTCCCAGTCATGAAATTATCTTTAAAATCCATCTCTTCTGTAATTAATTTCTTCTTATTTTGTATTTATTATACTTTAAATTTTGTTTTGTAGAATTTGCTTCTCTCTTTCTTTCTCATTTGTGTTAATTTCTTCTGCCCTGGGCATATTTTTAATTTTGAAACAACTTAAGAAGTGATCGGAAGACGTCATGTGCTCTGGAAACGTCTGCCTGCCACTTGTAATACTTGTTTTCTAGTAAGAAATTACTAAAGCAAGATCTTCCTTAAACAAATTCATGTTGTTCTTCTAAGAGATTCCTTTTCTCATCCACCTAGTCATTACTCCAGCCCAAAGAGTAGACAAAATCAAAAGACAAGTATCCGTTCCAGGAGGGTGGGGAGGAGAGAGAGTGAGAGAGAGAGAGAGAGAGAGAGGGAGTCTCCACCAGGATTTCTAGGATGATCATCTAGAATCTTTAAACTATCTACCAAAACTCTCTCTCTCTCCACTTCAGGATAGGAACCCCCCTTTACCTTTTTTCTTGTGTTTTCTGTCTTCAAGCCATACTCTCACTAGTTTGCCAAGCTACAATTGCCAGCAGATAACCTTGGATTAAGATGCTATTCAATAGAGGCAATCCTCTTTAGATATGTAGGTAATGACAGTACTCGAGAAACATGATGGCAAGCAACAAAGGTACAAGTTATGGATAAGAATTGCAGATAAACTACTGAAGCTACTCTACTCATCACTATAAAAGAATACAGTCTCTTCTGTCTTTGATGAATGAAAACCCAATACCATTCTTGAAAGGGAAACCAAGGAAAAAAAATAGTAAACCAGAGATCTGGTGTTAAACAAAACCAGATGATGCTACAGAGCCTGTACTATCCCGTGCCATAACGTGATCAGAAAGAGTAGGTTCCGAAAACTTAACTTGTTTGAAACTAGAAATTAAGATGGACTGGTGATTGGTCCAACAGTAGCCAGAGGGACAATGCATTAGTAATTAGAGTTATATCCGACTGCTGGTTCTCAGCAGTGGTGGTAGTCACAGTCATTAACATTAGTTCACTATGTTTGTTTGCTCATATTGTCTTTCCCTGGTAACTGTAATGCCCTTTTCGGCATTACATAGAATTCCTTGTTCTTTTTTCACCTTTGTTGTTGTTGTTGTTGTTGTCATATCATTTGTACTGACTTTTTTCGTCATTTTTTTTTTATGTCGGTTTCTGGCGAAAACGGTGGTGTATCCGAGCTTCTATTAGTTTTGTATTTAAGGAACATTTAAGTAATACCGAGTGTGCCAGATTTCCTACATTTTTTTTAGTTCTGTTTGAGTGAAAACTCTTACGAATAAAGTAACAAAAGTTGTGCTTTTTTTTTTTCATATATTCTGCATTTTTATAAGATAGGAGTGTAATAATGTAAGTGTTTTGTGTGTGCGCGTGCATTTTTTTTTTTTTTTTGGTTACTTTGTGTCTAAATACAAGAATATTATCGGTTAATAAAAATACCGGTCTTCCCCCCCCCCCCCCTTTGTCATCTAGTCACCATAAAATTTTACTATATTTTAACTGAATGCCAAAAAAATGCGTTACCTATCGTGAATGTCTGTGCTGTGATTGACTATTGCCTACTAGTGGGAAAGTATGTTTTTGGCTGACGACGTCACCTACTTAGTTAATCTCTGTGGACCAAGAAATTTTGTAAATAAAAGAAAAACTGCGTATGTGCTAAGAACAGTTTACATTCACACCTTTCATTTGTTTTCGTTTTTAAAATTAAGAATATATAATTAACGTATCTTTAATTTAAAATATATCAACATTATGTTAATAAACAACAGATCACTGAGTAGATCCGGAAGGTCCGCCTTTTTCATCCCACAAAGCATGCAAACTGGCAAGAAAAATCCATGCCATTTACTGACATAACACACCTGCCTCATAGCTTCAGTTGTTCACATAAGAAATAGGAGAATTGTGTACACGTGAATTATAATAAATAGGGTAAATGTAAAATAATAATATTTTTTGTTTATATGAGAATAAATTGCAAAAGTATAAGTTATATACATTCCTTAATTATTTAACACAGTGAAAAGCCAGATAGAGTTACAAAAACCTAAATTGGTACAATTCGTGAAGAAAGGACGTCTTGCGTCGTAGCGAACATTGTCAGGTCCACAGTTACATACTGTGTGGCGAGGTTCTTCTTTTTTTTTTTTCTTTTTTTTCCCCCCGAATTGTATATTTAGAAATATATTCCATGTTTGTATTTCATATATTACATCCATTGATGTGTTTCCAGTGGACCTATGTATCATCGTTGAACACAGGGCGGATTCATGCGGCTGCTGCGACACTTGGCGGATTAGTTTACGTAGCTGGAGGAGAAACTACCGAGTGGAAATTGCGTTCATTGGAATGTTTCTATCTTGATATCAGCCACTGGATGATGCTACGTGCAATGTTTACAAAACGGTCGAAGCTTTCGCTTGTCGCCTTTAAGGGTTGCTTATATGCTATAGGTGGATATCATAGTAACATAGTTGAACTTACGGTGGAAAAATACGATCCAGGGAATGATACTTGGACCTATATCCCAAATATGCACTCACCGAGATGTTTTGGCACAGCAACTGTAAGTTGTGTAATGTTTCTTCTATTTAATGAGATTATTGAATAGAGTACTTTACCATGAAGTCATTTATAAATATTTCGATATTAAAATTTCAAAGGCAACTGAGTAGCATTTAAGACAAAAAAAAAAAAGAAAAGTAAAAGCATTTTATTACCATCTTATTAATAGGAAAATATATACGAGTATATATATATACCATTGTAGAGACATATAATGTTATGATTAGGAACCCGTATATGTTCTGTGTGTGTGTGTGTGTGTGTGTGTGTGTGTGTGTGTGTGTGTGTGTGTGTGTGTGTGTGTGTGTGTGTGTGTGTGTGTGTGTGTGTGTGTGTGTGTGTGTGTGTGTGTGTGTGTGTGAAATGCATAATTAGAATTACTGGAGGACCTAATACGATTAATAATCAGTCGCCTGTTTGTTTGGTTTTGTTATAAGCATTTGTTTATACTTTCCATTATTCCACATAGCGGGTTAGACAGATACTTGAAAAAGGTAACTGAGATCTTTTGATCCAGCAATTAGGTTGCATTGCACAACGATTGAAAGATCGTACACCTGAACCAGAAATAACGTTTAACTCCGACCATTATAAATAAATATCTGATATGCATCTATGAGAAGTTGTTCAACAGTAGGTTTCTAATTACCGTGATTAATTGGGTTAATCACGTAAGAGATTTCACGAAGGGCAAGTAATGGGGACCAACTCTTTCCCCCCCTATGAAATTATCTAAATGTTTTTATGTGGCTATTATAGTGATTATTATACAGTTTACAGTTCGTGTTGCAATGAAGAATTTATTTATTTTATTTTTTAAAAAAAAAAGCTTTCGCAACCTTTCTCTTTTGCAGTAAAATGTGTTCAGTATGTTAAAATAAACACAAATGTAAATTGCATTTCGATTTAAATATGCGTAATATTTAAAAAAAAAAATTAAATATAAAATCTATTTTTTAATCTAATCAAAACATATTTAACACATAAACATTGCATTTTAATAATAAAAAAACTTGAAAATTAAATTATATCAACCAAATTCTTTTCAAGCAGTAAAATTTCTTCCCTTATCTTAATTTCCTTCACTTTTATGCAACTTTTTGTATACTTTACAAGTCCTTACTAACTCACAATAGACCATGACGCATACGAGTGCAACCTCTTGACTGAGGACATCATGCACAACACGTGATCATAGAATGTTTTACTGCACTTCTTTTTTCTCTTTGGTGCTACCCACACGATATATTTTATTACATATCGCATGAGACTAGATGCACAACTGAAAATATGGTCATTTTCCATAACTGGAAGCAAAAACAAATCTAATCAATACAATAAATACACAGTAAAATAGGTGAAAATATCGTGGCTTTAAAAAAATATATGTGCATGCACATTTCTATTTGATATCCTTGGCAGTTGAATCTCCAAACAACACTCTTCTCTCTCTCTCTCTCTCTCTCTCTCTCTCTCTCTCTCTCTCTCTCTCTCTCTCTCTCTCTCTCCCTCTTCCACGATTTTACATTCCAAATGTCCCTTCCCCCAATCAGCCTTCAAGTTATCATTTAATTTTAAAAAATTAAAATCATGGTCAAGAGGATTTAACCATGATTTTGTTTTAATGCATTTCAAAAGAAAAATCACGGTAAGTCCAAATGATTCAGTTTGTCTTGGTTTCCCGGTTTCATCAATTGACGATGTGGCCTATTTCGTATGTTATTTTAACACTGAAGTGGTCTTATTAGTCAGTTAACAATTAATTCCAGTATACGGGGTATGTCAGTTTGCAAGGTTTAAGTTAACAAGTGGGGTACCGCATTAGTGCTTAGTTCACTGTTATTCAATCTGTACATTAATAATATTGGGAAGGATTTGACAAGCGACATACAATAAAGATGATGATGATGCAAAGATAGGTAGGGTAATCAGGAATATGGCTGATATGTAGTACTTGCAGAATAATTGGAATGATTAGAATGACTGGAATTTGTGGACATGGGAAAATGGATGTCAGTTCAATGTCAGTAAATGTAAAGTCATTCACTTTGGTGTGATTAGATGTCCAATGTCGTATTATATTGCTGGGATTATGCTAGAAGAACGTAATGAGGCTAGGAATCTTGTAGTGTTAGTAGATAGGAAGTTGAAGTTCGGGGGCCATGTAGCAAAGATTGCAAATACAACTGAAAAGATAATTGCAATGCTGAAACGAAGTTTGACATGTAAAGATAAGGATGTTATTTTGCCTCTTTACAAGGCCTTGATAAGACGTCACTTGGACTATTGTGCGCAGGTCTGGTCTCCTGGTTTCCATTGTGATTCTGATACAGTGGTGAGAGTGCAAAGGGAATTAAAAATGCTATCAGTATTGTGGAATACTGATTACGAAAACAGATTGAGAATTTGTAGACTGCAGACACTAGCAAACAGGAGAAAGAGGGGTGATATGATTGAGACTTACAAACTTCTGAAAGGATCATACAGGAAATTGATGGAATTTTTAAATTTATGGAAGGTGGAGAAAAAGGACAAGAGGGCAGCCTTGGAAGCTAACATTGGCGGCCCGTACATAAGCACTGCGACACTGCAGCACCCCCAAGGAAAAAATGAAAAATTTAAATTTTGTTTGTGTTTATAAATAATAACGATGCTTACAACATTATATAAATGCAATAACCTGTTAAAGGTTACAGCTTATATTTCGACATTGATTGAATAGTTAATAATTGGTCTATTAACACTTCAGATTACGATACAAATGCATCGGCGATCTAACGCCGATATTCGTTTGCGCTTGTCATTGCACGTTACGTCATTCCCAACTGTAACCTGCTCAAACGGCAGTGTATCTTTAGTATGCTTCCGCGCGTTATTTCTGTGAGATATGAAACGTTTATTATTGGTGCGTGTGAGTGGCGAACTATTTTTTGTAAATCTTATTTTATTTTTTTAAAATAATATATAATTATTTATTTATTACAGTACAAGGCTGAATTATGACGGGTGTCACTGTCGAAAATATGAAAAGAATTATATTTTTTCATTTGTTTCGTGTAACGATAATTGCGATCTAACTCCGATATTCGTTTGCGCTAGCACGTTACGTCATACGATACACTGCCGTTTGGGCAGTGTATCATATGCTTCCGCGCGTTATTTCTGTGAGATATGAAACGTTTATTATTGGTGCTGTGTTCGTGGTGAACTATTTTTTGTAAATCTTATTTTATTTTGTTAAAATAACATATAATTATTTATTTATTATGGATACAAGCCTGAATTATGACGAGCGTCACTGTTGAAAATATGAAAATAATTATATTTTGTCAATTATCATAACGAAACAAATGCACTGCCATCTAACGCCGATATTCGTTTGCGCTTGTCAGCTATTGATACGAAACTTTTATTATTGGTGTTTGTTCGTGGTGAGGATGAAATATTTTTAATAAAGCAATTTTTGATATGTAAATTTATTTATTAATAAATTCGTTACTGATTAGGGTATTTTATTATTATTTTTTTTTTTGTATATGCAGTACCCCACTTTAAATTTTCACCGGCCGCCACTGGAAGCTAAGAAGGGGTGAGGGCTAGATTTTTCTCTCACAGAGTGGTGCGTGAATGGATTGGATTGCCATTGGAATTTGTGAGTTCAAGCAGTGTGAATGAATTCAAGAATAAGTATGATAGCTGGTGCGTGTAGTATGTGGCCTCCCTCGATGAGTCCCTGACTCCCTGGGGGTCTCTCTTAATAATAATAATATAATTCTTTGATTCAATGGATTTATGTCACATAAATAAAGAAATTTTGTAAAATTTCTTTTTCAGCTAAGTTGGCAATTTATTAACATATTTACTAAAAAAAATGTGTTATTATTTTAATTTCATTTTATTGAAAACCTTTTCTTAACCTTCTAGGTGGTCAACAATTTTATATATGTAATTGGTGGAATGAAGAATATAAGTGATACTGATTTCGATATTGCTAGTGTAGAAAGATACAACTATGCTACGGGAGAGTGGTACCAACTACCAGACTTCGATGCGAACCGCATAGGGATGGATGCATGTGTAATAGCTGACATTCCTACTCCTGATGATTATATTTTAACAGATAGGAGTAAACTGTTAGAGTTAAAGCGGAAGGAGATAATGAAAATCAAAAACAAAGATGGAGCAAAGTATACCGACTATACTGGAATATTGAAACTATTTTATATGTAAACAATGAATAGCAAATAGCCAATAATAGAATTATATATGAAATGATTTATTTTGATAGTCAAATTTTCATGAATAAAAATCAAGGCAGAGTAATTTTAAAAGTTGTATTTCTTAGTAAACCATGTTTCTCACAGGACTAATGGATAAGAAGCGAACAAGTAGCCTCGCGCTGAACATATTTTATTATAGACTATATTAAATCATACACGGGATTATAAAAATATGTTTAATACTGAAATTAAAATATTAAACAGTATGAAAAGCTTTACACTGGTCCAAAAAATCTACATCTAAAGAAACCAAAAAGCATATAAACAAAAGCTTCACTCCGGGTACGGATCCTAGCACAGACGCAGTCGCCACTGGTTACACCACGACAGATTGCTAACTATTATTATTATCATACGGACATCTCCATGCGTCAGTAGACTCATCGTGGGAGACCCAAACTATCCATAGAATATCTATCATACCTCTTCTTTATTGAGACGAAGCACTCACAACTGAGTCAAGCAACGCATTCCATTCATTCACCACTCTCTAAGTGAAAAATCACTCTCTTAACCACACTCCTACTTAATTTTCAGGGATGACCTCTTGTTCTTTCCACCACTGCTGAAATATTTTCCTTGCATCAATCTTACAAAAACTTTTTAGTAACTTAAATGCTTCTTCATATCCCCTCTTCTCTTCCTATCAACCAACTTCTGTAATCCATAAACTCTCAATCTGTCAATGTAGAGAGCATTCCTCGCCAACTTGGTCACTCGGCTCTGAATCTTTTCTACCACTTCCTCATCTAAAAAGGAATCCAGGCAACCAGACCTGAGTACAGTAATCCAGAGGGGGACGTATCAACGCCTTATGAAGAGAAATGATAACTTCTTTATCTCTGCATGTTAGTGTGTTCTTCAATAACCAAGTAATCCTATGAGCTATCTTGGACACATTACTAACATGCTCTCTGAACTTAAATTCTTTATTCACTAATACCCCTCCCCTAAGTCATCAACTCTTGGCGTACAGTTCCATCAATGTGAAACACAACTTGTCATCTTTTAATCCCAAAATGCATAACTTTATAATTTTTCACAGTGAACTGAATCCGTTATCTTTTGCCCGTATTGCCAGCTTATTTAAATAATCCTACAAGCTCTGTACATCAGCTTGATTAATTCTTGCGCTACCCAACTTTGCATCATCAGCAAATAACTGAATATCTTCCTTCAAGTCCTTTCTTATATCATTTATGTATAAATTAAACAATAATGGTCGAAGCACAGAGCTTTACGGGACACCATTGGTCACTTGCTTCATCCTGGACTCTGCTCCTCCGTACATTACTTTTTGGTATCTGTCTATGAGCCATTCTCTTGTCCACATCACCAGTTTAATGCCCATCCACATTTGTTCTAATCTGCGTAACAGTATTCTATGGGATATCTTGTCAAAAACCTTAGCAAAATTCATCAGTATCACTGTGTAGCTATTCTTCTTGTCCACACTCAGTTGTCACTCTGTTATAAAAAGTTACTAAGGAAAGACCGACCTAAAACTATTTTAAAAAATCTTGTAAGCTATTAAAAATACCTGCGTATTGTGATCAAAATATTTATTCTAATTTTTGTTTTCTTCTAAATCCAAATAAAATTAAAATGAAATCAATAGCATGAGCAAGTGTTTAGAAAAGAAAAAATAATCTGATTTTTATTTTATTTTATTTCGGATACCTTCTGTGTACCGCTTGCAATCAAAAATTACGCAATTTCTAAGAGTTGTATGAGCATGGATACATTCTTTTATGAAAATCGCAGCAACGTGGCAGCCGCTGTTCTCTCTCTCTCTCTCTCTCTCTCTCTCTCTCTCTCTCTCTCACACACACACACACACACACACACAATGCATATTATCTCAAAATGGTAAGCCTCGTTGGTGTTCCACAGTTCAGTTAATATTGCTGGTGAGGCTATTGTTTGTTATGCAAGTTCTTTTCGGCATAGCCGTGGTGTTTTTCACTTCTGATGTTATTACACTTGATATTACAAAATTGGGGCAATAGACTGGAATTAGAGCAATACGTCATGGATACTTCTCTTTCTCTTTCAAGGTGTAAAACCAATTGACCCAAAATCTAACATAAATGCCTTTGAGGCATTTATGTTAGATTTGTTTTTCTTTATAATTTGAAGTTGTCACGCTTTTTAATTGGGGAAAAATATTTCACACAATAAATTACGATTATCGTGTGGAATAGAAATGTTTCATGGTTGCTTAAGAGCTATTTCTTTACGCTACTCTAACACTTTTTGAAAATATTTTATAACTAACGCACTGTAGGCTTGATTTCTCATAACATTTAAACAGCGGAGAAAAATACTAATTGTATTAGTTTCTCTCTCCCATCTCTGTTCCCCCGCCCCTTGTTCAACAGTAACGACTGACAAGCTTGCAGCTATTGCGAAGTACCGCGCACACTCATTATATAGGTTCATTCATGAGTATCTAGCAGTTCGAACACGACTGCCGACTGAACTCAGTGCGAGCTGAAATAGATAACTCATGGTGCCCAACCAGTATAGCCGCACATTTTGGTCCTGAACAACAACCGAACGAAGAATACACGTACCTAATGATTTTTTTTTTATTGTTCTGTTTATTTTTGTATAAGTTGTTTGGGTCGCAGATTTTGGAATTCCTGGGGTTAGTGTTGTGCACCCTAATGACAGTTCGGATATATTGTGTAGTTCATGTTTTCTTAGATAAAGTTATACAGGGTGTTTCAAAAAGAATGTCCCGATTTGAAAATTGTATATCTCTGCAACCACGAACCACAAATGAATGCGACTTGTACCGTGTGAACGGTCTTGGTCCAGAGTTTGATATGACGACCGCTAGATGCCACTATTAGCGCCCAAATAGCCGCTACGCTTAGTTAATGAGACGATGGCGTCATACTTCGTAATTTATTTTGTAACTGTACCACATTTTCATTATTAAATATAATTATTTGAAATCGGGTAATTCTTTTTGAAACACCCTGTATTTAAATTCAGCTTGAGTGAAAAGAGTTGAAAACGTGTTAATCATATACGGTACGGTGTAAAAAAAAAAAAAAAAAAAAAAAACAGTACCGAACTTAGGCTTTTTTAGTTATTCAGTACTCTTTTTTTTTTTGCGCCGTACTGTATTTATGATCGACTAGATGGCAATCAAATATCCATAATGTCAAGTTATTTCGCAATGTAAGTGAAATGAGTCTTTTCGTATTATTATTATTATTATTACGTGACACCTCCAGGGAGTCCAAGGACTCATCGCAGGAAGGCACACTACTCTACCTCGCTAAACCCATTCCATCCTCTCCACTACTACTCAATTCTCCAACTACGACACTACTAACATTAACGCCATCTATTGCCCATCATCACCAACAACAGTAGTTTTTGTTTGTAAATTGCGTGTGTTCTGAAGGCCGATTTGTCCGTATATCTGATTAATAACACTTAGAAAATACGTGGATGCTTTTCTTTTCTTTTTTTTTTTTAAAGGGCACCTGACACTATCTAAACAGAATTCAAGACTCGTTGTAAGAGTGGCGTTACCATGATTTTTTTTTTCTTTTTTGCCACAGCAAGCTTTCGTTGGTAATATTTGAGACCATGAACAATACTTGCTTAGGATTGTTATCCAGAACCTCCGTTGAACACACTTCAGCTTTCCATACTGCCGCATTGTGGAGACCATTGTGTATGGTAGTAATTTCTCTGATTTCCACGTAGATATCTGCCACTTCTTTGGAATATCTGTTCCTTGACAGACAGAATTGACAGAATTCCCCCCCCCCCACCTCTGGGAAACTAACTCTTAAACAGATAAATTACCTTGAGAAAGAATGCGTCTGGCAGTTCAGTCTAATTTATAGATAGAACTTTCCCCGATGGTTGTTCAGATTAACCAGATTAGATGGCATCAGAGGACCGAAAGTGCAATATTCAATACCCCCCCCCCAAAAAAAAAAATGTTCGCTGAATTCATTATCGAAATCTGGAAAAAGCGATTTTTACTTGTTTTACCAATCCATCATCCAAGTAGTAACTTTTCATTTAAAAAGCTGATTACAGGTAGCATTGCGAATCTTGTTGATGGTGTCTCACTGAAATTGTTTCCCAAGTTGAACCCATGAACCATGTTATCAACATATGAAGGTAATTCTCGTTTGCGGTTTTCACTTGAAGATAAATGGGCGTGCACTTTTTTTTTTGCTCGCTCTCCAACTAATTAGCATTTTGTATTCTTCTCTTATAATAACCTTATTTTGATTTATTTTGTTTTGACTAAGACATGCATCACGGATTAGTATTGGAAACCTGATCTAATGGCAGACGGTGGAGTGACGGTAAACTTAGATCAGACATTAGAGATAAGGAGGTGTCCGAATAAAAGATAAGTGATCAGAATAGCTAATCCAAGGAATGCATCTTTACTAATACCCCTCCCGAGTATATTAACCAATTACATTGTGTATTTTCAAACTAATGGATTTGGTATATATAATTTAGAATTTATATATTATTAATTAATTTTAATTATTAATATATTAATAATTAATTTATATTAATTGTTATATTAATTATTATATTAATTATTAATTTATATTAGTTTGAATTAGGAACATGAGGTAGAAGTTCTCTGCATATTCTTTTGCCGCCTTCATCTAGGTACGAAACAGATTAGCAGTCAGTCGATTTCCGAAAAAAATAAAAAATAAAAAATACGACTAAAAATGCCATTTAATTCCCTTTGGGAAAAAAAAAACGATGTAGATGATTTATTCTATTATTATTATTTATTTATTTTTATTTGTTTTTATTTTAATTTCATTTACGTTGAAACTTAGAACTCGTTATTCATTTTAAAATCTTATTATTTGATCGAAATCCCTGTCTTTTCTGCTTCCTTCTACCATGGCTAATGAAGTTGTGACTCTGTTAAGTGGGTTCTCCACTGGAAAAAAATTCAGGCCTTGTATTCAAATAATGTCTGGTGTAGTTTACGAGACACTTGAAAGTAGTGTTACTCTTGAAGTGTATCGTAAACCTACACATACTGGACGTTATCTTCATCCATCATTCCTTCGTCATCATTAAGCACAATCCTCACCCTAAAGAAGTGGCTATTATGAAAAATGATGACTACCTCAAGACAGAACTGCAGACTCTGTCTATTGTTGTTGTTGTTTTCAATGGCTATTCCATTGAAACAGTTGGGAGACTTTTATTTTCGAATCCTACTCCTCGCAATAACCAGAATATCCAATACAAAGATTATTTTAAATACTTCAAACTGTTCGTAACCTTCTGAGATTTCTTAAAGCTAAAACACCTTTCCAGGTGTTTATACAAATACCCAGAAGTATATAGAATTCCATCTCATGTGGTTTAGCCTACATAAGACAGACAAGCCATGAATATCAGGTAAGAAAGAAGGAACATGTTGTAGATGTTGACCACAAAAGAAAAGACATGAGGTTATGCAGTTAATTGGAATTTCATGTTCAACATCTGTTGAAATCTCTAATGTTAAAATTTTTATTCCAGACTTCTGAAAAAATCAGTTATGGTTATCGATTTGCACGGATTATTGAACCAAAACCAAGGACTGGTGTTAAGACATATGAACATCTCTTATTAAATATTTTAACATTAGAGATTTCAATTTCTCCAACAATGACCTTCTATCCAGGGGCGGCTCGTGCATAGGCACTGCAGCACCCCCCACTTTTTCTCGATATAAAAATATATTTATTAATTTATTTATATTTGCTTGTAATATTTAATTTTATCGTCAACAATCCTATACAATTCTCTTATTTTGTATAAAAAAATAATAAAAATCCATCTTGTAGCACTTAGGATGGCGAAGGACGCTGGCAGCACTGTATTTGCCACTGTGTCATATTGCTACGCGCGCAAACGCATTCACTCATAATGAAATGCGAGCTATTAGCGTAATGCGGCACTGTCCGCCGCGCAGTTCCACTGTTGTTTATATGCAGTTTGCGCCAGTAGTAGAGTGTTCGATTGCTTATCGTGTTTACTCCGTCTCTTTAAATATTTGGACATTACAATTAAAGGATTTAATTGTAATGTCCAAAAATTGTAAATCCATTCCTTTAATTAAAATTAAAGGAATGGGTTTTATTTTTAAATAATTTTGAATTATACTAAACTGTATAATTTTATCGATAATAAACAATATTTTTTCATGAAATAAAACAAGAAGAATATATTTTTTTATTTTTAAGTAATTTTGAATTATACCAAACTGTATACTTTTTTCGATAATAAACAATATTTTTTCATGTTTAATTTTTTTTTAATTTTTACCATAATTTTGATATTTTATCCAAACACTACTTACAGTATGTATGTATATTTCGAAAGTTGCTGTACCCCCACGATTTCAAGCCACGAGTCGCCACTGCTTCTATCACTAATTGCAGACAGCTAATGCGTGCCACGCGTTTCTATTCGTTATCTAGCATGAATTCATCTATATGTACTGTAACAGTTTTTAAGCGTTGAATCAATTTTGTGATAAATATATTTATGTTCAATGCGTTTATAGTTTTTTTTTAATGTTTTTAACCTGAAGAAGCCACCAGTTCCATTTTAGGTAGTGAAACTAGTAGGTGATTTTTTCCTGTGGTTTTAATAATATATTCTGTTCATTACGAACCTAAACTTCTTCCTTTTAGGCATTAGGCTTAGTAGCCTGTTACGGTTACGTATTAGGCTTATTGGCCTATTACGAATTCGAAACCGGAAATCCCACTGAATAGGTCGGTCAATCCTATTTCAGGAGTGTTGTCTGTAGATGCATGTGTTCACGGGGCGGTTTGTCTCTTCTGGGAGACGAAAAACTCGAGTTTCTGGGTGACCCCCCCACTTCCGCATAAGACTGGCTAACTTACCTTTCGTCGAAAGAGACCAGATAAAGGTTCCTCACGTCACTGACGGGAATCGAACCCAAGTCTTTCCGACGAAAGGGCTTCGTCTATACTGACTGAGCTACGGAGGCTCGAACCTAAACTTATTTGTTAAAAATAAGATTCCATTTCAGATTACTGTCGATATGGGGATCCGGATAGTTAATTAATTAAAAAATAAAACTGAGTTACAGTGTTATAATTTTGGATATCACTACATTTCATTTCATGCAATTTTATAGTTATATTATGATCTAGCTTATCTGTTAACGTGAAGTGTATATATATTTAGTTTTATTTTACGGCCATTATCGCTAAACCACTTACTAAGTCACGGCATTGATTTTTTCTGAATTAGGCATGTAAAAGGATATGGAATTTAGATCGATATTTAATCTTTATTTTTTTTTATTAGAATTTCAAGAACCTTTGAGACTGTAGATAATAATAGATACTAGTCTGTAATTTCTGATTTCATTTCTGTTATCTCCTTTGAATAACGGAAGAAATGAAGCAGCCTTTAGTGCTCTATAAATTTCCTGTTCAAAAGATTTATTAATGATATGTGTAAATAACTTTAATATATGTTTAATTATAATATGTAGATTTTCGGTATTTATATGATCATATCCCATTTTTTTTCTCGTTTTTAAAAATCTGATTACTACATTCTTTACACTTATTCAAACATATTTTCTAATTTTTAATATTTCATTAATAAATTTTGTAACATCTATTATATGAAGTTATGTTTTTTAGGTTGATTTGTGTTGAGTCATTCATTCTATTGGTTAGTGATTCAGGTTTTGATTCGATCTTGAGTTTGCACTTCATTTTGATGAATGTTGTTTAGTCAGATTAATGCTTCCATTTTTTTTTTTTTTTATGCATATAGCGAATGAGTCAAGCGTTCCTTTTCTTTCACGTATATTACAAGGAATATTAGGATTTGTTCAGAAAATACTTCGGATCTAACTTTGAATTTGTTTACCATGGTGAATCTGTATTTCCTTAGGTTTATGCGATTTTATTCATGCGAAAGATTGGGATTGTATTCGGCACTAATTAAGCTGGGAGAATTTGGAAGTCGATCAAGTTCTCATCCTATTTCGAAAGCTGGGTGAATTGCTTGTGGCCAAATGGTCCCCTGAAGATATCTTGTGTAGTACTTCTTCATAGTCCACATCTCAGGTCACCATAGAGAAAAAAAAAAAAAAATCCGATGGATCCGTCGAGAGTAACACTAATGCAAAAAAAGCAGATACTCTATCATATTACCAGCTAAACATCAATGGAAGACAGTTGGGACTGCTATTAAATTCTGTATGATTAGCGTCTCAAAAGCGAAAACTACAGACAAAGGAGCCATAGAAACGGTTTCTGACTATTATAATATTACTAAATTCCTTAATGACAAGAACATCCCATATCACACCTTCGTCCTAAGAAAGCAAAAATTCAAAGTAGTAATCCGAAGAATTACAGAAACAGTTGCTTCAGAATTGCAGAAACAGTGGCTTCAGAGGAGATTTATTCATTTTTTAAAATGAATTCTACCCTGCTCTACAGATCAAAACATGAACATTTTTTCATGTACAATGTTCTGTACATGTATAGAATTTCATGTATAGAATAGTGGTTTCACTCCATCTAGATCAATCGTATGTAAAAAAAAAATAAATAAATAAAAAAGCGAATAAAAATCAAATGCTGCTCGTCCTCGTGCCGGTTAAAATTAACAAGCAACAAAGCAAAATCTATGATCTTCAAACAGTGTGTGATTTAATTATCAAGAGGGAGTCCTCAAGGTGTAATACTACCCAATGGCATTGTTGTCAACGTTTTGGTCATTCCTAGCGATGTTGGAAAGCAGAATTTCGTTGCGTGAAATTCGGAGATGAACACCCAACTGCAATCTACAAAAAATGGTCAAGTCGAAATCAGCTATGTTGCGCAAACTGCTTCTATTCACATCTTGCCAAGTACAAAAGATGTATCCAGTTTCCGCTGAACCTGAAACAAAAAGGAACCCTAAACAAAAGACCCATTATCCGAGTCCGCGATGACACAAAACAGAAACTTTCCTAGAGGCTCTGAGAAGCACACAAGTTGCAAGTCATACGCCAAGGTATTAGCATCGCCGAAAACAGTACAACACAGTTTGCAATTCTCATTTAAACCCAGCTATGCTGCTTTCTTAGTAGCCACTTTAGAGAAAACAACTGAATTCACTAACACAAGTCCCACACGACTCCACTGCTGCTTTTTTTTGAAGAATACTCAAACAATCTTATCCATACTGTTTGATAGCTAACTCTTACAGAAAACCTAATTCATTACATATCATTTGGAATGTCATGGTTTGGGAAATAACTCACTTGAACTAAAAAAAAAAATCGCTATGCACTGACATCGCTACACAATGATATAGCATCGTTGATCATATATATGATCAACTGTGCTATATCATTGAAAAGACAAATGAATACCAAAAACCCTTAGATGTCGTCTTTATTGATTTTGTTCATTTTCAACGCTAGCTATTTTACATCTTAAAAAAATCAAGGAATTGAAAATAATTATATCGATATACTTAGCCATGCTTATAAAAATTCAGCTGCTGCATCTAGAAAATCAGCAACAAATACGAAATTTCCTATAAAAAAAGAGAGTTAGACAGGGCAATGCATTTCACCTTAATTATTTACAAAAAAAGTTCTATAAGATTTTTTTTTTTAATCTGGAATGGATAAATAGAGGAGTTATAGTAATAGGAAAGAACCAAGTCACCTACGATTTGTTAATGACATTGTTCTTTTAGGAACTCTCCGGGAGTACTTCAACAAATGATCAATAAGTCGAATGCAGAAATTAAAAAGAAAAGATTAAATATCAAAACCAGTGCATATGCAACATCGGGAAATTAACATACTAATTTCCTATGTTAATCCAGGGGAAACGATCTCAGAAGAAGGAAGCTGTGAGCAAGAAATCAAACGAAAAATTCAACTTAATCGGGTAGCATTTGGAAATCTCTGCGAAGCACTGAAAGGAGATGCCCCAATCAGCCCTAAACTTTGACAAAAAAAAAAGAACAACAAGTTAACGACTACCCAGAGGTAGTAAACGGAAAGTACACTGGTATCAGCTTTGAAGAAATGGAAAGAGAGATACAGGAAGACCAAAAAAAAAAAATCGGTGCAAAGATGAGATTCCGGATCTCAGTGACACAGAAAATCACAAGAAAGAACTGAATGGAGGATGTTGGGGAGGTGGAGGGGTAGCTTCATTCAGTAGTGGTCAAAGATGTTTGATGATGAATGTAGCAGAGTGAAATTGTTAACTGTGCAAGTCTTGAGATTACCGAGGTTGAAATTTATACATTCAGCATGAGCAGTCTTAAGGTTTATCTCTGTTGAACTACTTTGTAAACGATTACCTGACTTTGATCTGGAAGAGGTATTAGAGGAGCCTATAGGAGTTAATGGTTGACATAGTAGTGACATTAAATGATTAAGTTTAATAAATTATTAAATTAATGCATAATTAAATTTGATTTTCATTTATGCTCACGAAATTTAAATGCATAGTTTTTTTATACGAATTGCACCCACGAAGGTTTGTAAGTACATAGTACATTAGTATTGTGGGTAGACTAGGGATGAGATAATCCGGAAGCGCTATTCTAGAGAAGTAAACATTTTTACAAGCTACTTCAGCCCTCTGATAAAAGAAAGTAGTTGTCTCACACTAGGCGAAAAAAAAAAAAAAGTCTACCATCTAAAGACCCGAATAGCCACCATTCCAGTGGGATTCTAGTCCATAGCATGTTGAGTGGAAAGAGGAGAGTTCGGACTACAAGACTTGCAAAATTCAGAACAGGTATGTGGTGCTAAAGCCTGATTTTGTTAAGCAGAGAAAGTTTTTTTATTCATTTTAACACTTTCATTGCCAAGCTGAACATTTGAATTTCGTGTGGTGGCCATTTTTTTTTATTTAGTTAGCGACGTCCACGCGATAACGCGTGATCGGCCGTTTGGTGAGGTCTCGCATCGCGCGATATCGCGTGTTTGGCAATGAACATGTTAAAGGAATGAGCTGTTTGTAACATAAAATTTTATATTGCTTGGTAATATTTTTGTCTAATCATTCCACTAAAAATAATCCGACTTAAAGCTAAAATTGAAATGACGCAACATATCTTATTCGAGATCCTAAATAATAAATTTCATTAAATTCCATCCATGTAGATTGCACTGTATCCTTTCTAAACGCTTTGAGTAATTTTGCAAATTTCCCGGAATGATCTAGTTTCAAATGAAACTAAAAATGTCCAGATAAATTTTTGTTAGTATCTCAAATATTAAATTACATTAACATCGTCTAGCCAGAACGGAATTGTTTTGTTCTTACATAATAAAACGAATCTATGGGTGCTTACACATTTTTCGAAACGATTTGAAAAGCATCAGAAAAATTTCATCACGGATAGATAAAGGAAAGCTTAGTGGGATTTTACTTTGTCTCCACAACACAGCTTGTCAGCTTCTACTTCCATTTTATCCAAATATCCTATTTAATTTCGAGTTTCATAACCCATTATATCCAAAATTATAAAATTAATTCATCCATAGAGCACGCTTTATGCCGCTGAATTAATGAAATCAGCAATATCACACTTTAACTGCATATTAAATAACTTGGAGATGTATTTAAATACTGCTGAGCGTAATTTCTAGTTAAATAATTAGAAATGCTGTTCCGTTTGGTCCTGTAATGAATCCAGGACACAAAAATTTCATCAAAATCCATCCAGATATTCATTATCTGACTGTTAAATACATCGCATTTCCATTTTTGAAAGCGCCAGTTCCACCCGAATTCATTTTAATATCAAACATTCAAGTAGGTAATGTATTTTTTCCCTTTCGCTACTGTAATTGAACATAACATTTTATTTCATATAAGATTAAGTATAAAAAATCACATATGTAATCCTCCATTTAAGCTTTCATATGGATTTAAACTTTTTGTATATCCTATTCCAGATTAAAAATCCTATAATAATATATTTCCTAAATATTGTTAAATTCTGCTTTGTTAATCTGAAACAAACCATTTCTCTAAAAATGAATTGGATTTTCTACCTCACATTTATTAAAGCAGCTTACCGATGTAAGATACTTTATAAACTGTAAAGGCCTGTAATTTATCTAGAAATTAAAAATATACAAGGTAATGTATTTGCGGATTGAGTATAACAGAAAAATAAACTGTCACACAAAATATATTCTGCAATACACATTAAGCAGTGTTATATTAACATAGAAATACAAACTAAGAGCACACCCTTTCAGATCATGTAGCAATTAATAATCTTCGAGAACTGCGGAATAATTCAGTCAATAATTCAGAAGAAACAAAATTTTAAAATAAATATTATACATTAAAAATCCTGGAAACTATATAAAAAAAACTATAACGTTCTTGCAATGTTGAAACTGTAAACTGTGATTATTTATTGCTATTTATAAGCCTGCTTGGTTACTGTGTCTTTGTAACGAATAATGTCTAATGCGTTATTTTGTAATATCTTTATTCTAATAAGCAGTGTGCGCTTTTGCTTTTGTAATCTTCCTTACTTATTCTATTACGTACTATGTTTATCCACCTTTCGCATTTACTACTCGTATGCCTATGAATATGGGAAAATTTATTTGTTAAGACTGCGCCACCAGTATTTCTATATCGGCATAAGACTCAGTAATGCTTCCGGTAGATCTCTCTCTCACTAGCATAAATTCCTTCAATAAAGTCAATAAAGTTTACGTAAACAGTCATGGTTTCACAAGTACTTAAACTACGCTTGATATGCCTTAGTTGTTTCCTGCTCACAAGTCCGAGATTATTTAGGAACAGTGCATTATAATTTAAAGAATCAGGCGGCACTCCATTGACATATAGATAAAACACTTTTATTTACATTAATATCAAAGTACATTAATTAAACGATAGGGAGGTTACTCTCTCTACTTATCTGTTAGACTTTCAGCATAAAGAAACAAACTTTTCATTTTCAATACTAATTAACTATACAATACAATTACTCAATTACTTCTCTGCTTATTAAATCAAATTATTGAAAACTCTGATTTACTTATTAAAAGGTTAGCTAACTATGCCAAGTTATTTCACAAATCTTATGCCAATCATTACCATTCCAAATTACTCCCTTATGGACTCTTCTTATTACTATTAAGCTAATTCTTATCAGTCCATCTATAACGTATCTCCTAGATTACAAAAGGAATGTACAACAAAAGATGGAACAAACTTACAGAGGCTCTGTATCGCACATTCAATCAAAAGTCTTGCACTAAAGTCTCTATGGCCTTTCTTTCATCTCAGGTCTTAGACTTCCTTCAGGAGTGTCTTGCATCAGCAGTATCTCAACGGGAATTGGCGCGCTGTGGACTGCAACCTGCGGTACTCGAATAGCTCCGGCAAGAGGTTGATCTCCCACGGCAAAAGGACTTCCAAGCTTCGGGTATTTACGTCGGCTGTTCTCTCGTCATTCCCAATTTTCTCCTCTGGCATGGGCTCGCTGTAACGTCCGGTCCTCTGGATCCTATTCCCGATATTTTTCTGCCTCTAACTGCCGACTCTGATAACTGTAACTGCCGCCGACCGGCTCCTATCGATGTTCGGCTCGGTCCCTTTTTATTACACCTTCTCCGGGACCTTGCATGAAAGGTTGTAACCCCCGAAGAACTCGGCACGACTCCTTGATCTTCTTTTAAGACCGACTCGTTCTTTCTTCTCCTCCGTGCATTCTTTTGATCGTGTCTTGTCGGACAGCGGAAACTTGTCTGAACCTTTCAGATCTCTCAGGCACTGACTTTGAAGGTGTTTATGCTCAGAGCTCGTAAGCAACTTTATCATACACTAAAATCGTAAACAACTTTCTTATACCCTCTTATAGAGCTATTATACAAAGTTCCGGCGGCAAAGCATTGCCTTTATTTTTGACATTCTAAAAATATTCTTGTTAAAGGAGTAAATACAGTTAATTCCCATAGGTTATTTACAGTAATATTTAGCATAAAACATAGAGAGACAAACAAGGTTATTTTTGCAACATTCTCATGGGACTTGACCTCTGTAAAAATCGATGTAAAGCGCTTTGGTATTTCTAAGCTACATCGAGTTTTACAAAACCAATCACTTATATATGAAATATTACACGAAACTACCACAAGAGGCCCTCACAACTGTATTCACAACAAAAAGGTCAAAATAATGTATAATGCATGAAAATCAAAAAGAAGAAAGTCGAGTACAGGAAAACCTACAGAACGTTTAAAAAAGATAACACACACACACACACTGCAATAATACCATCAGAATAAATTGAAATCAATGCTTGTAGTAAATGTAATTTACTGTAATTGGTTATGTTTATTACAAGTTTAACAAATTTAAAACTCGTCATTCAGTAAATTTTAGTGTTTTAATTTTATATATGCATTTTTTAGCCTGTTTTCAAAGAAATATAATTAACTCTAAACAATGAGTCCACTAAAATATTTATTTTAAATTTTGTCTTATTTCTTTCTTCTTTTCTTTTCTTTTTTTTTTTTTAACCAAAATTAAGAAAACCAATACTTAAGAAGAGCTATAACTCAAAATATGATCTGAAACCTTGAAATAAATACTGAACATGGAAGCAAGCATGGTTGAAATTCATTAGATATAATTGAGATTGATTACGCTCCAGCCAAATCACTTAAATGTCCGTATAAAAATATCATTTCTATATTTTTATTTCATTTCCTACTATTATACATAAATACCTGTAAAATGATTTTTGTTTGATGGTTTGAATGTTTCGTGATTCTGGTTAAAATAAAATATGAATCTTTGACATCTACGATTTGTGTAGCGCAGGATGGAGGGATGTTTAGACATGCTATGTGTTGGGTACATTGGTTGCATAATTCTACCTTATGTAGGATGTTGCTTGGCTTGGAATTACGACCGAAGCAGCTAAGACTACAAGGTAGGATATTTCTGTCAGTTAATATGCGTGTCCTCCACTACCAATCCTTGTATGAGACTTGCTGACTTGCTTTCATTTGAAAAGGCTTTATATGGGATTTGAACCCAAGAACAACAGGATGTCGTCGATATTGAATGAGTCTTGTAAGTAGGCCTGAAGGATTTCTGAAGAGAAATTTAACAACATTTGTTTAGAACACCTGCATTTTTTATTTTTATTTTTATTTTTGGAAAATGGATCCTCCACGTGATAGAGACGGTAGGAAAGAACGAAGAAGAGTTACTTAGAAGTCGAAGTGAAAATATCTTCAGTAAAGTAAGAAAAAACTGCATTTTTTTTTTTTGATGATGTGTTATGATGCAACTACAGATGGGATATGTTTGTTTCAAGAGAAGCTGGATATTACTAATTCCAAGGCGCTTGACGATTTGATTGTTATTCAATCAAATCAGTGTATAAATCAAGAAAATCGTATTCCACGAGATCTCCTTGACATATATACATTCAAAGATCTGAAAAAAGACCTTATATATACCTTATATATATAAAATAATTTCCTCCAATTTCTAACTATTCGGAAAAGTACATCGTAACGCCATCATCAAAACTATGTAAATTGGATTTTAAGTTTGTGAAAGAAAATTGCTGACACAGAAAGAAAGAGAAAGAACAGAATATTGAGGTACACCTCGACATTACAGAGAAGTCTGAGGATAAAAGTCTACATGACTCATATAAGGAATAAGTAGTCGGAGCTGAAATTGACACCCAATTACAAAATACAAGACGAACACCATACATGGGTCCTTGTCCAAGAGACACTTACGCTATGCCCCATGGATTTTGGAAATCTCAAAAGTAACAAGAAAAGCCTCTCAGCCTTTTCGATAGCATTGATCCAAATATGTGTAATGTATCAAGAAGGTGGATTTTTACGGGATAGTGCAGTTAGAAATCCCTATTGGAAATCTGAAAATACTGGACTTCTATGTAACATACGAAAGTTGACTATTAATAAATTTCTCCATTTGAAATGGACTAATAATTTATGTGTTTTTTTGTGTGTGTGTGTGTGTTGCAAGGTAAAAACAATGTTAATTGAACAACGCAGTTTAAAAAAGCAAAATAGGACAGATCTGTGGTCTAATAGTTCTCCAAACTAATATAGTGTTTTAAACTTGTCAATGTGCTAGTAAAAATAACTGTGAGGATTATTAAAGTTATATAAAGGCACTCATATGCTATAAAAATGTTATTTGTAATAAATAGATAATTATACATATTTTCTCGATTTTTAGGATATTTTACTTTCAAAGTTATCATGGACAACGCGGACGAAAAAAATGGCAGCTCTGCTTACTCAGCCGTTCTAAACGAAATGAGAAATAATGGCACACTCTGTGATGCGAAGTTGTGCACTGAGGATGGTGGTGCGTTTCCCGTTCATCGAGCAACCATGATAGCTAGTAGTGACTATTTCAGGGCTCTATGCACTAGCATAAGCAATGGAGAACCAGAAAGTGAAATCATGATACTTGGAATATCGTCTCAGCTACTCGGCAGGATCATCGAGTTCATCTACACCCAAGAAGCAGATATCAACTGGGACACAGTCTGGGATCTCATGTCGGCAGCAGATCAACTTCTTGTAGCTGCCCTTTCCAAGAAATGTAAGCGATTTCTACTCCAAAACATGGATCCAAATAACTGCATACACATTTACCATTACGCAGTCAACAAAGGTTTCGAGCACTTAAAAACAGACGTTCATAGGTAAGCTTGACTCGAGTCCTGAACGTTAATTTAATGATTTCTTATAATAATATTATTAGCTACCAAATCAGTTTTAAGTAGCCACTAAACTAATCCACAAAAAGGCTAAAAGATGGATCCTTTTAGCTATAATTTTTGAAATCGATGAGCTACCACACTTCACTCTTAGCAGTCACTATATAGTTGATCTCAAGGATACTGATAATTATAAACACATCCGGCCGCGAGTACGTCAAACAATTGCAGCCATCCTGTGATCCTAAACCCTAACTCCATTGTTATCTGAAATAGGAATTTCCAGTTAATTTTTCTGAGTTTCTGGGCAAATGGGCAAAAAAACCTAATCTTTTGAATAGAGAGAGAGAGAGAAAGTTTTTTTACCTTGGGTGTATACTATGTTAAAGATACCAAGCAATTTTGAGCTAGGTTTTAATACTTTTTCCCAAGTAAGCAAACAGACAAGTAAGTCGAGTTTGCGCCTGAACATAGTTCAAGTCTGAGGCAACTCGTGGTAAATAAGTTGCCACAAGGTGCTTTGACCTTATTAAATAAAAATCTTAGGATGAGAGTAAGTGTGTGTGTGTGTGTGTGTGTGCGCGCGCGCGTGATGAGCTCACAGAAGGATTTTTTCTTGCAGCCTAGCATTATGAAACTGAAAATCCCACACAACCACCAATTTTAAACAAGGAAAAAAAGGAACTGTTTAAAAAGTCATAGTTGCTTTTTTTTTCTTTTTTTTTTTCAAAAACCAAAAGAGGGAAGAAGAGAAAGCACAATAATTATGCCTTTGGTGTCGTCTAATTATATAGTACAATTTATCGCGGTCAGGTAGCGTCACGCAGATTATTCATATCACCTAGAATAAGCTCTGTTAAGTATCTGGTCAATAACTCCTCTAGGTATTTTAAACAGCATGCCACTTATTCTGTATTATCTTGGAGATGATAGTATTTCTCCAACAAACTGATTTTCAGATTGGGTTGATTTTCTGACTTGCGGTTAATCCACAAGTCAGAAAATAACACGAGATGGCGGTAGTTATTTTACTTATCATTGCCTATGAACACAAGCTAAAAATTGTACTGCCAATGAAACCAGCTGTCAACTGATTTATAACAGTTAGGACTAGAGAATGCTTTGATGCCGATTTTATTTTGTTTTTTTTCTATGCAGGTTATTTCCGATTTTATTTTTTATTATTCGTGTAATTATCAAAGAGAATTAAAAAGCTGAGTTGGATAAGTTGCCCACACGGTGGCTACTCGACTTTGAAAAACCATTGGACAGGATACAGCATGGAACTTTATTATAGAAATTGGAACAAATGGGTTCAGATATATGAAACAGGTGAAGTGGCTAATGGACAAAAAATATCAGAGAGTAGTTTATTGAGGATTTGAGTCCAGGATAAGACGTGTGAACAGCGGTGTGCCACACAGGACTTTGTCCATAATAATAATAAAGTGACATTTATTTTAGATTTTAATATAATTCAAATAAAAATTGCAGTTAGCAATATCTCCGCATACTACATTTTGATTTCAGCTAACTTTTTGGAGGGGGTTTTGTGGGCGTACCTCATATCTGGACTGAGCTTATGATAGGATCGATGCTTGGAACTGATTAGATAACTTCTTTAGCTTTGACACGTGAAGGTTTGCAAAGAGTAGACCGAGCTAATTGGGTCTACTCCATACACCAACTTCTGTAATGGTCTTTGCAAGATGTTGATTACTGATACCTTAGGGAGAATTGACCAATTTTAATAAGCTGTTCAGTCAAGAGCGTCACCGCCGTTAACGAAAAAGCAATAAAAAATTTCGAATCAATAAACAAATGTCAAGTATGAATGATAACAAATAAAGAATTAATGGATGGAAAATATATCTGAAAAATATTACTGTGTTACCACCAGCTAACAAAATAATACATTGACAAATGCAGTGTACAGTACAGCATTACAGTTATGTTCTAATTCTAACAAAATAAAGTTAAATATTACTATAAGAATTATTTGCAGATGAAGTCTTCTTTAGCCAACGAACAAGGAGGAGAGTGTACGATTAAAAAAAGTGATTTTGTTTTATTTATATGTTTCTGATTGAATAATTATTTACAAATGAATGTTCGTTCTCAAAATTAATTTCAGTGTTCATAACTTTTCCACTTTCTTAAGTTAAATGATTTCACGTTATTGATTTTTCATTTAAATGTGTGAAAGATCATAAAGAGAAAACGTCATTTCTTTTTCCCATTCATTTCAGATATTTGATGATAAATTTTGACAAAATCCCGCACAACAACGAATATTTATTGGAGCTCACAGTCGACGAACTCGCCCATCTACTCAACAACAACAACCTAAATGCTGAAGAGGAAGACGTCTGGGAGATGGTCACTTTTTGGATTGAACACGATCCACAGAACAGGAAGCAGCATCTCAGTATACTGATGGGTTGCATTCGTTTATCATTTATAGAAAGAGGAACTTTCTTTTCAAATATTATGAACCATCCGTTCGTCGTAGAAGATGCAAAGTGTCAGGAGAGGGTAAAAGACAGATTCAACTTTCTATGCGAATTACCACTTATTGTTAAAAAGGAGATAGAAGCTCCTCGTCACGCACAACCACGTGTTCCTCACGAAGTTATCTTCTTGATTGGTGGCATTGACGTAAACTGCATTCCTATAAAAAACATACAGTCGTACGATCATAAAGCTGATTTCTGGATAACGGTGAGTCTTTCTTACCATTATATACATTTGTTTTTGAGTGGAGAGGTTCAATGATAATTGTAGTCATAAAAGAAATTGTTCATTCTAAAATTTTCTAAATAAAATATACTTATTTCCAAATCTGGCAACGATTAATACTGCTTGACATGAAGACCCAAATACCTTTTTTTAGCAGAACTGGCGGTACCTGGATGAGTTTGATTTTAATCGCTACCTTAGGATGTTAATCACGATCTGTAAATGTAATTTCTCATTTATCTTCTTGCCTTTTGTTTATTAAGCAGTAGTCGTTTAAGCTACATTGATATGTGGAATGCCTCCAATGTTATGCTGTATGTACATTTCCTAATTTGTTATTTTTTCATTCATCTTCCTACTTTATCCAAGGATACGCTATTGGTGTAAACAACTTCCAAGGGAATCCCGAGATGTTCCATAAGCTATAGTTCGCCCACCATTTCTAGATCCCTTCTTGGCTTTGTGCCAAGAATAGTCGATTTATGCTGAAGGGGAGAAAGAAATGAAGGATGTACGAATTGGTCGCCAACATGCGAAATCACGTGCTTTCTTGTCTGTCGCTGTACTAGTACTAGCTTGATTTTTGTTGTTCTCTTTTTGCATTATTTTTTTATTATTAATTTGTATATGATGGATCCAGTACAGTCAACAAGTTCTATTATTACACGTTTCAGTAGCTCTTGCAAAAGAATATTGAATAATGTGCTGACATTCTGCGAAAAAGAATCGTCAGAAGGCCGTCTTCTTGTTCCCCTTTCTCAAGTCATAAAACGTGCAAGTGCAATTGCGGGCGTATCGGGGTCGACTGTTAAAAGAATTCGTAGGGAATCAAAAGGTGAAGGTAAGCCAAAATTTAAATCTCCTAAAAAAAAGCGCCAGAGAAAGAAAACCATCGAAACCGTAGCTTTGAATGATTTTGATGTAGACGTTATAAGAAGAGCTATTCACGAATTTTACGTGGTCGAGAAAAGAGTGCCAACTGTTCCGAAATTGATTCCTGTGCTTAAAGAAAAAATTAATTTTTCTTGGAAAAGAGAAACTTTAAGGAAAATACTTCATGAAATAGGATTTTGTTTTAAAAAGTCCCAGAATAAAAGGAAACTTATCATGGAGCGAAGTGACATGATCATGGAGGAAAAAATGGCGTTTTGCCTAGTGCTCATACATTTGATTCGCGATTCTGATATTTGATATAAAATGTGATTTAATGAACTCAACAAATATTTTTACTGACAGTGAATAGTCCTACTTGTATAGTCAACCGGTTTGGTTCTTATATAGGCTCGTAAAAACTAATTCAGTAGGTAAGTTAACCTTTTTTCCGAAGCAACGGCGATACGCTAGGCCTACTGCCATCAGCATCGCCATTGTTTCATTGCATCAGTTATTATTTTAGAAACTACCTATTATCACAATACGGTAGATAGAAATGGAAAGCATGTCCTGTTCTCCAGAACAAAACGTGGGTCCAACCACAGACCTGCCGTACGAGGAACTCACCTTCAAACAGCTCCTGGCTATTTTCAAGCATATTGGAAATCTGCTACACACAAAATGGCCAGGTAAGGTAGTAGTTCATGAAATCCAAGAAGTTGATACGGACGACGTTCAACTTCTTGAACTACTCCAAGACAACGCTACTGAAAAAACCACAACGGCTGAAGATCATTCCTGTACTGACCACACTGATTTCCAGGAGGTTCGCGCAAGCAAAAAGCGCAAAACTGTGACCTCCGAAACACCGATTATAGATGTCATGGAAGAAGATGGCTCTGCCCCAGACTCAACTACCTCCGCAAGGGAAAAGATCCCCCCGATTATCCTGCGTGAGAAGAACAAATGGATGACTCTAAAGAGCATAATGAACGACCTAAAGATCTCATATAACAATGCAAAGAATATCACAGATGGTGTAAAAATTCACCCTAAAACTGCCACAGACTATCGTAGGTTAACAGCAGAACTAAATTCCAGAGGAATTCAGTACCACACTTACTCACTCGGTTCGGAAAAAAATCTAAAGGTTGTGATTAGAGGCGTGCCTGAGGATGTCTCCACCGATGAAATCATCACAGACCTGCACTCAAGTGATTTACCATCAATCAAGGTCAGCAGGATGACCAGGAGGGACAAGACTCCAATGCCATTAGTGCTGATCGAGATCAGTCAAACCTATAAACACATATATGACTTGACAACCATCTGTGGATTAAAAATCTCGGTAGAACCGTTAAGGAAGAGAGCTTCTACTGGGCAATGCCATAGATGTCAAAAGTTTGGGCATGCCCAGAAAATGTGTAGGGCCGAATTTAAATGTTTGAAGTGTGGGGTTGGTCACCCAACCAACACCTGTTCTAAATCAAAATCTACCCCGGCTAAATGTGCCAATTGTGGCGGTCCTAACACATCCAACTACAGAGGATGTTTGCACAATCCACGTAACAGGAAATCTGAAGAGGGACCATTCTCTCCTTCCATCAGCTCGCCTACATCTGCGGCTACATCACAGCCTCCTAAAGTACAGAATAAAAACTCAGAAGCCCATCTGTTGAAAACTGAGGTCCCTCAAAAAACGACTCTAAGCTGGCAGCCCAGGACATATGTGGATGTAACCCGCCCTAAACAGACATCCCTAGAACAGTCAACATCACGCCCAAATATGACAGCTATCATTACCGCGTCCCTGGCAAATATGCTATTAGATTTCAGCAGATCTAATCCTTCACAAAGTTCTACTAACAGATTTCTAAAAGATACTCAAGTCATCATTTCAGCGCTCACTAATGAACGGTAAAAAATTAAAACCAGAAGCCCTAGAGATAATAGCCTGGAATGCAAACGGCTTAAGAAATAAGATCCTAGAACTCCAAAATTTTGCCCACAGACATCGGCCAGATCTTCTACTAATAAATGAAACGCATCTAAGACCAGCAGACAATCCCAAAATCTATGGATATCAGTCGTATAGAACTGACAGATCAACCCACAGAGGTGGAGGCACGGCAATTTTCATCAAAAATTTTATCTCTCATCACTCCATAAACATTCCTACTACCTCCAATCTTGAGATCACTGGCATCGAGATTCTCACGAGCTCAGTAGGCAAATTAAAAATTTTTGCAGCATACCATCCACCACAAAAAGCACTACTACCTTCTGATTTGAACGCCATATTTGACACTGGAGAGCCTACCATTGTGGCAGGTGATTTAAATGCCAAGCATTCTATCTGGAATAGCCACTCCACTAACAAAAATGGACAGATACTACAGAACTATGCTGATTTCAACAACCTTCACGTAATAGGCCCTGCTAATCCCACCCATCACAACACCTATGGTAGGGCCGATGTATTGGACATAGCCATACTGCAGCACATCAGACTCCAATACAATCTAATAACAATCAATGATTTATCATCAGATCATAATTCAATAAGGTTAAAATTAGGAAATCTTGAAAAATCATCCCCACTCCCTCACTCATTTATTCCTTGGGAAAGGCTCTCCAAGATGCTCCCGAAATATATTGGACCTGTTCCCATCATTAAATCAAAAGAGGAAATTGACATAGCTGTCAAAAATCTAACAGAACAGATTACAGCAGCCTGTACAGCAGTTACTACCCCTGCAACCAACCCACAAGTCCAACCACCTGCCTGAAGATACTATGAATCTGATTAGGGAAAAAAATAAGGCTAGAAAAAGATACCATAACACTAGGGCACCACAAGATAAACGGATCTTAAATAGGTTAAATTCTGCAGTGAGAGATGCACTCGCAGCTCATAGAACTCAACTCTGGGAAGAAAAACTGACCTCCATCTCCGCTGACAGCCACTCTGTATGGAATCTTATCCGAAAGATCAAGAACAAAAATAAACCTCTTCCCCCTCTGCAAACAGATTCAGGTCTCATCCACACCGATGCTGATAAAGCTGAGGCAATAGCGAATCATCTTGAAAATCAATGCAAACCCGCATACGGTCACCTTGACATTAGTCATATCTACAAGATACACCGTAATGTCAGATATTCACTCAAGTCTGCTCCCACACATTCTACTCAAATCACACCCACCTCACCTGCTGAAATATATGCTATTATTCAGAAATTCAAAAATAAAAAGGCTCCTGGACCCGACGGCATCTCCAACAAAGTTATAAAACTTCTACCTCGCAAAGCTATTGTTCATTTGGCAAACATAATCAACTCCATACTTCACTACAAGTATTTCCCTTCCTACTGGAAATTGCCGTACATTGTTCCAATTCATAAACCTGGAAAGGATCCCACTCTGCCACAGAATTACAGACCAATCAGTCTCATTTCTAATCTCGGAAAAATAGCTGAAAAGGTAATTCTTACTAGGCTTCAAGATTCTGTACTCCTGTTAAACATCCTGCCTGAGGAGCAGTTTGGTTTCAGACAGTTGCATAGTACCACACAACAAATACACAGATTGGTGGAACATATCATCACAGGTTTTAACTGGCGCCAATGCACTGGGGCTGTTTTCCTAGACTTAGCCAGTGCATTTGACAAGGTTTGGCATTATGGTTTACTATACAAGCTTATATCATCCGGTATCCCAATCGGAATCATTCAACTCTTAAAGACGTACCTCTGCGATAGGCGCATGCAAGTGAGACTAAGTGGAGTGATGTCCTCACAGAAACACATCTTGGCTGGAGTTCCACAAGGGTCCTTACTAGCACCAATCCTATTCTCCTTATACCTGCATGATATACCACACAACCCATTATCTTCAATTAAAGCTCTTTACGCTGATGACACAGCGATATTGGCCAGATCATTAAAGCCTCACTAAGCCATCAAGAAACTGCAAGAAAACCTACTGCAAATAGAGCAATATTTTGCCAAATGGCGTCTCCAGGTGAATCCTCAGAAGAGCGTAGCCGTCTTATTCTCTAGAAGATCAGTGCTTCCCAAAGAAGATATTCTCCTCTTTAACACAAAAATTCAGTGGAAAACAGAGATCAAGTACCTTGGTGTAGTAATGGACAGTAAACTGACTTTCAACTCCCATATCAAGACTCTCTGTGCAAACACATCCAAAACCATAGCCCAGCTCTATCCGCTAATAAACAGAAACAGCAAACTGAGCACCAGAATCAAACTTCTCATATACAAACTGATGGTTCGTCCAATACTCACTTATGCCTCACCGGCCTGGAGCCATACTTCAAACTCAAATATCATTAAATTACAACGCATTCAGAACAAGTGTCTTAGAATGATCCTGGGCGCTCCATGGTTCATCCGAACTGTCCAACTGCACCGCGACACGGAGGTCCCCTATATTTACACCTTCATGCGGACTATAGCAACCAAATTCTTTTCAAAGGCAAGTGTGCATTCTAACAGACTGATCCAACTGGCCGCTGACTATGATGCAACGGACTATTCTAAGCACAAAAGACCTAAAGCCATCCTAAATCCCCTCACTGAGGATTAATCTCCTAGCCCAATCAGGGCGAGCAATATAGCTCATAAACTCTTTCTACTCACAGTCTCTGTTAAGATAGCCGGGAATATGAAAAGCTTTTGCTTCACCCGTTAAGCCAGTAATGTTACTAGTTACTAGCGAAGTGACATTGTTTTATGTAGAACGTAGTATTTGAGAGCAATAAGACGTTTCAGGGAGGAGAAAAGACCGATTGTGTATCTAGATGAAACTTGGATTGATAGTAATTTAACTTATGGAAAATGTTGGCAGTCTAAAGAAGAATGTGGAGTGCTACAAACCGGAAATGCCTCGCGGCGCATAATAATTTTGTGTCCGGGTGGAGAAATGGGTTTTTTAGCGAATTCAAACTTACTATACAAAGCCAATTCAACTATTGGAGATTACCATGGGCAAATGAATTCTACGATTTTCGAAAAGTGGGCAGAAGAAAAACTGATTCCAAACCTTCCTAAAAATGCTGTTGTTATAATTAATAACGCTTCATATCACTCTATTCGATTAAACAAAGTTCCAAATTGGTCTAATAAGAAGCAAGTTCTTATGGATTGGCTCTCTGCAAATAACATTTTTCATTCCCCAGATATGCGAAAAATTGAATTGCTTAATTTGGTCAAAAGAAACTCGCCCACAACTAAACTATTTAAATTCGACACGATGCTCAAAGAGCATGGATTTCTAGCTTTGAGGCTACCACCATATCATTGCGATATTAATGCTATTGAGTATGTTTGGGCAGAAGTGAAAAGTTTCATTCGCCATCGCAACGTAACTGGGAATATTGACATGTCGAAACTTTTTAAGCTTTCAGAACAGGCGATTGAAAGTATTACAGTTCAAAAGTGGGGAAAATATTGCTCTCATGTCACCTCATTGAAAAATATATATTGGGATAGAGACGGAATTATCGAAGAATTGTGCGAACCTATGGTGATCAGTTTAAGTGAAAGTGATGGCGATTCGGACACCGATTCAGATGACTCTGAAGATTAAAAGAATTTGACAATGGTATTTTTTCCAACATTTTTTTGCATGCTGTTGAGAGTCACAACAACTCATAAATAATTAATCAGTTTAGGACATTAAAGTGCCTCAGTTCTCTCAACTGTAAGTTTGGAATATCTAAGTTCATTTGAAATAATTTCTGTTTTTCTGTATAATTCTTTTTATTTTATAGAAAACTTTCTTAAAAATAAACTTAGTTACATTTTTGTTTTATGCTATAGCTTTTTTAATTTTATTAACACTCTACGTACATTTTTCCAACTGTTATACAAGCAAAATAGTTACACTTTAAAAGAAAAGCTAAATTTTCCGACCTGTAATAATAAAAAACTCAGTTTGTTTATTATTACATCCCTGAGGACAGAGTGATTACCCTATTATCGGAATGGATTCTCCTTTTTCTGACATGCGCAGAAGTGTCGAGGGACCTCAAATCGGTGGGCGAACTATATTATCCATTGCAGTGCTCAGTTTAACATAGAAGCTAAATGTGGATCTTTCATTAGTGAGTTAGGCACACATGTCCTGTCACGGCCTAAGGCCGTACTCATACAAAATAGTCTCTCTCTCTCTCTCCCTGGATTCGAAGCTAGACCTTTCTAGTCGCGAAGTTGGATCTATGGTTGATGTACTTGTCAACAATTGTGCACCATAACATTCTATCTACGAAGCAAGACGTTTCCTATTTCAGTGTCACGTGAGGTGAAAGACAACCAGAAAATTATGGCGATAGTCACTTAGAAAAACTGCTTTAATCTACAAAATGCTGACTTGAAGTTTGATTATTCTTACTGTTCCGCGATCACATGTCATAGGGTTTATGACTGTGCAAAATAAAATAGAAACAGGTGTATTTCAAAGCTGCAACTTAAAAAAAAAAAAATATGCAACCACGTTTCATCAGTTACATCAGTCTTGGGACTGGTAGCTCAGCAGCAATTTCCTCCATTCCGCTCTGTCATTGGCTTTTTTCTTAACCTCCTGGTAACTCCTCAAACCCGTGCTGTCTTTGACTTGGTCAAGAAAGCTTTTCCTTGGTCTGCCTCTTCTTCTTTCCCCCTCTATTTTGCTTTCGGTTATTCTTTTTCACAAGTCCATCATGACGAAGTATATGTCCATACCACCTATCCCTTCTATTTTTGATCGATTTAATTAGAGTTCTTGTTTCGTTTATCTCTCTCTCAGGACGTGTTCGTTTGATTTTTTTCTGTCCATTTTATTTTTTTCATGCGACGTCAGCACCACATTTCAAAAGCCTCCAATCTTCTTACATCTTCTCTGCCTAGAATCCAGGTTTCACATTCATACAGTGCAATGCTCCATATCAATGTCTTTACTAATTTTTTTTTTCAATTGTAGGTTGAGGTTTCCTGTTAAAATGCTTTTCATCTTAGAGAATTGGGCTTTTGCATTGTTTATTCTTGATCTTATGTCTTCTCTTGTTCTGCCATCTTCTGTTATTAGGCTTCCTAAATATTTAAAGCTTTTCACTTGTTTTATTTGTTTCCCGCTGATGTCTATAGGGATTTTGCTTCTAACAATGATTTTAATCTTATATGTGTTGATTTTCATTTTATATTTTTCAAGGTTATTATTTAGTAATTCTAGCATTGTTTTTAACGTTCTTCTGTTTTCTGCTACAAGGGCTACGTCATTAGCAAATCTCATACACATGACTTGCTCACCATTTATCTTTATCCACTATTTATTTTATCTTTAGTTTCCTGAATGGCTTTTTCAATATATAAATTAAATAAAAGTGGTGAAAGTATACATCCTTGTCTTACTTCACTCCTTATATTTATTATTTTCTCCTTATCATTGATTTTAATTATTCCATTTCGATTTTTGTAAATTTGATAAATTATTTTCCTATCCCTCAAATCTATGCCGATATTAGTTCGACAATTTAGGAGTATTTGCTGGTTTACTTTATCAAACGCTTTCTCTAAATCAAGGAAGCAAATATAAGTATTTTGACTAAGGTCTAATCTTCTCTCTATTATTGTTATTAAACAGAGTATTGCCTCTCTTGTTCCTTTATTCTTTCTGAATCCAAATTGGTCTTCATCCAATAGACAATTTATTTTTGAATAAATTCTATTTTGAATAACTTTTAGCAGAATTTTGCTAACATGTGGGATTAAAGCTATTGTTCTAAATTGGTTGCATTTTTTTGCATTATTCTTTTTTGGCATTGGTATTATGGTTGATTTCATAAACTCCTTTGGTATTTCTCCTCTATCATAGATTTGGGCTATTAATTGATAAAGTTTTTGTCTCATCACCTAGATTTTGTAGCAGTCCTATGGGAATATTGTCTACACCTGGACTTTTTACCTTACTCAACCACGTTTAGGATTTGGAAAAAAGACAACTTTGTCGTTGACCATGGTATCTGCATAATGACATCGATGGACATAAGTATGAAGTCCTTTTGGAACGTGAATATCGGTAAACGACTTGTTCACTTACTCTTAATAGTCCATAATCCTTCATCAAAGATTATGGAACTTTGACAAGAAGAATTATCAAGATACACTCACGATTTTGATAATCAAGTATTATCATATTGTTAATTTTGACAGATTCGCTGATGATGCAATGCACTTCATCTGACCACGTTGTCCAAAAAAAACTCTCATTGTGATCGATCATTGATCTTGTTATAAACAAGAACTGCTATGAATAATAATAATAATATTATTATTATTATTATTACTTGACACCTTTAGGGAGTCCAAAGACTCATTGAGGGAGAGCAACTACTCTACTTCTCCACTACTCAATCCATCAGCTACACCAACGCCATCTACTGCCCACTACCACTAGTATTTTCACAAACATCCATGCCCACAGCGGGATTCGAAAACCCGCAGCCTTTTGGCTGGAGAGCGGATACGCTACCCACTCGGTCAACCTGGGCGGCAATATGATGCTCAACACCAATTCAAGGTGGACCAAACGTTACATGGTATGCTGTGTCAATCTTGAACTGGTGTTGGTTATTAGTTGTGCAGAATTTATTTAGAAACCTTTTATTTTTAGGCAACTGCTCTTCGCGCCGATCTTCTTATTCCCCCCCCCCCTTCCCACACATCTCATTTTGTGTTTGTGTGTGTGTACGTGTGACACAGAGGGAAGATAACAGAATATATATATATATATATATATATATATATACTCTTCTTTTAAGTTTTGTCTTTTAAATAAATAAAGTATCGGAAATTATATTTATTAAGACTGACAATATTTATCTGCTTTTTGTTTTCTCAGCCCACAAATACTACTGTTTGTTGCCATCATGCTGTTGCTATTGGTTACGACATTTATGTTATTGGGGGTCTTGCGCCTGATGAGAATTGGTCTGCTAATTGCTTCTGTTTCAACGTCGTTAAAAAAGAGTGGAGAGGAATACCTCCTATGAAACAATCAAGGCAAGTAGACACCACGTGAAAAACAAAATATATAAAAAATTGGAATAGCATTATTGAATTTTTAAATTAAAAACAATTATTTATTTTATATTTATTTTATATTTTTCTTCTTGACAGAGGATTTCCTTCAGTCGCTGTTTTGAACCAACAGATTTATGTCGTGGGGGGCGATTCCGGAACTAGGGATCGCGCTAATGAACCGATAATCCTGCGTAGTGCGGAGAAATACGATCCAACAGAGAACAAGGTAAATCATCTTAAATATTATAGTTCATACTTTTGAACTATAATATTTAATTATAGTTTTATATAATATTATGTTGATTGGATTGTTGATTTGGAACTTAAGTTCTTAACCGACTTCCCTATCTTGTTCACAAATTGCCATAAAATTCAAATTAATTTATATTGGAGTCTCAAATTTGTTAGCGAATGTTATCCAAATATTAAGAGCTGTTATTGTCAAGTCATGCTTTGTTTCCGTATCTTTAGTTCATCTCAAACTAAATTATGCTTAGCTTCCGCCCCATTACAAAACTACAGAAATTGAGCTGGATGAAAACAGCATGGGAAAAAAAAACATTAAAAATAAACAATAGCAACAAAACGGGCCTTGGTTGCTAGTTCATAGTACAGTATACCCGTTCTGAAACCAAGGCAGCATATTTGAATTCTGCCGTAGGCATGAGATACCTGTGATTGTCTTTAGGTGGGTGATGAATTTCATAGTCCTGGTGTGAGTCCAATGCTCTGCTTATTGGAGGTCTAAAAGGACTTGAATAACTCAAACCTATAATATTGAAAAATCAAGCTTAATATGCTTTTCTTCTAAACACAGGTTCGATTTTAGGTATCGACAAAAGGAACATTTTTTTTTTCTAGGTCAAGTTAGTCGATCTTTGGAATAGGCAAGTATGGTTTTAACTCCTCAGGTCAAAAAAGAACAACTTTAGAAATAGCATGATTCCAGACATCATGAGATGGCAGCACTTACCTGTCGTTCGCTCTCTCATGAAAGTTTCATTTCATTGGTAGCCTTGAGCTTAGGGATTGCCAAAGGATAGAAACGTCTCTTCTTTGATCTGCAAGAAGATGATTAATATAAAAATTACATAATTAAAATAAAAATATTTTTAAACACTAATGATTTTAAACTATTTCCCGAGTTAGTTGATCTTTAGCACAGGCAAGTTAGGGATTTTTCTCTCAGAAACTCAGGAAATATAAATATCATATAAATTAAAATTATGTAATTTACACTAAAATTACATAACACGAAGACATTCAACTATGTATCTGAATACATAATTACAAAAATAACTAATTTAAATATTTTTATTTTGATTAAAGAGTATTTAAAGTATAGCCCTGCGGAAATGGTTTGCATTCATAGCGCTAGGCTGCATAAAAAAATAATAAATAAATAACTGTTGTAGCTTCGACTAGAGGAATAGCTTTTTTGTAAGCCTTTCTTCGGCTGATTCCATAGTTAGTCAATCTTTGACACAGGAAAGTAAGCATTTTTACCCCTCGAAAGTCGGATTTTTGATTCCTCCTGAAAACAAACTACTGCATGAACTCACTATTACATACAATAATACAAGTGTTAATTTTTAGGGTCATGAGATAGCAGCGGTTATCTGCGGTACTCTCTCTCTCTCTCCTGAAAGCCTTGATTTATTGATAGCATGAGCTCACTATCAGCGAAGGTTGCTGATGAGATGTTCACCTGTCTTTATGATGTTAGAGTCAAAGCTCTGCCTACTCCCTTGGGAATAAATGCCATGAAGTGCAATTGTTTTATTTTAAGATAATGTTAATTGTTATGTAATTTTATTTTAATCACATTCGTTGAGACATTTCACTGAAAATGTCTGGTCTACTGATTGACGTTACAGTATTACAGATTATTGTCACATACAGGCTATTAAAGGACAGCTGTTTACTTTGTTCTCAAAATTCGATCCGATTCTGTTTGATTAGATGACAATGCAAAAAAAAAAAATAACGTAGGTTTCCCATTACTGATATATATTGTTGGCAGTGAAACATTTTCAAAATGTCATAATATAACCTAAGATGTCATCAGATATCTCAGATTGACAATGCGAACGTAATATACGCGTAGCATGGACGAACATCTTGGCACTGAAAATGTGTAGAGAACTATTTGTCTTTCTTTCTTTCCCCTCCTCCTTTTTTAAATTTTAGCGAAGAGGGTTAAAATATCTCTATTTCATAAACAAACAAGGCAATTAATTGATGGCTCAAGAAGCTGTTTCCGCCTTGTATAAGTGGGGTAAGATTTCTCCTTTTATCAGCGCACCTTCACAGTATGATTGCTCTGACAACACTAGTTTGAGCCTTACTAATAGCTTGTAAAGTGTGGGAAGTTCGCTCTAGTTTGAGTGACAGTTAAATCTGGAAGAGAATTTCAAAATGACTTCCGGTAGTTGTGAGCGGTTAAAAGCAAAGCAAATCACACACGGAATTTGAACTCCTGCAATGATTTGAATTTGTAGGTTAATCTCCATTTCTGTTTAAATGTTTTCCTTCTTCAGAGATTTGACTCAACACATGAATGGTGCAGCCCCCTTTATTTTTGGGTGGGATTTACGGTAAATCCAAATTTAATTTATAAATCGCATGTTGGTAGGGAGGGAACGGAAAGGAGGAAGCAAACAGTGTTTCTTCTCATAAGTAGATCTGCAACGTATGTTAAATACGCAGCCCCTATATAATTAATGGAGTGTGAAATGTGAATATGAACACAATTATTTTTCCTTATCACGTACATATTTTTCAATCTCGTGCTTTTTTTTTTTTTTTTTTTTTTTTTTTATTAAGAAATAATCTATCATGTTCTCGACAGAACATTCTAGACCAGGGATGCACAAACTTGTTAAGGCCGAGGGCCGCATAGTTCTACTGTTACTTATGGAAGGGCCGCCAAAAAAAACTTAAAATTATCTATCATATATTGTTTATTTTATTTATACCTATCATAATTGTTACAAAAAAGGTAATAAAAAGTAAGTAAATTTAATTTGATGCGTGACATTGCATTGATTTGATAATTGTTTTGATTGGTTCGAGTTTTGTAGTAGCCAACCGCAAAATTGATTATAAATTTTCATCAGTCAAGCGGTTCCTATTTTTCGATTTGTTAATATTCATGACTGAAAAAGTTTGTTCAGTTTGTTCTGAAAAAGCTTGCACATTTTAATGCGTTATCTAGAAACCATTTATAATTGTTTTTATCGACACAACGATAGAAGTTTAATAAATTGCCTTCGTTAAATTTATTTCGCAGGCTCTCATCGTTTTGAATGTCGATGAGTTCAAGCTGTGCTGATTCAGATGCATTTTCGGGCAAAATAATAAAAAGATTGCTAAATAAATCTAGCAACGGTTTCACTTTTTTAAAATCAGAAAACCGATCCTTGAAGGCTGATATCAAGTTATCAATCTTTTCAACATACACAGTTTTGAAGTTGACATTGAACTTTTCAGAAACTTTCTTATAATTAGGAAAATGTATGTAATTCCCTGACTTCAGTTGGATTTGAAATAGATTTAACTTGCACTGAAAAGACAAAATGTGGCCATAAAGTTGAGTAACCAATTGATCTTTGCCTTGAAGTCGCGTATTAAAATGATTAGTAATGCCAACCAGAAAGGCTAAGTCACATAACCAATCTGGATTTTTTATGTCAGGGACATTTTTTTTTTTTTCAGTCATGAAGATTTCAATTTCATCAATTAAATTTAAGAACCTCTCCAATGTTTGTCCACGACTTAGCCACCTCACTTCTGTGTAAAAAATTAAGTCGCCATGCTCACTTTCAATGTCTTCAAGAAACTTTTTAAATTGTCGGTGATTAAGGCCACGGGATTTTATAAAATGAATCGTTGAAACCATTATAAACTTTCATGACATGTTCTAATCCAAGTTTCTTAGGGCACAAGCTCTCCTGGTGGATTATACAGTGGAATTGTATCAACTCATCGTCGTGCCGTCCCAAATGCTGTTTCAATAATGTTACCAATCCAGAATTAGCTCCTATCATGGAAGGGGCTTCGTCAGTCGTGATACCTGATAATTTTGTCAGATCTAAATCAATTTTGGAACACTGTCCCAAAAGCCCAGTGAACATGTCATTACCTTTCGTTTGATCTGACAATGAACTCATTCCAATCAGCTCCTCACTTACCTCAAACTCTTGCGTTATTCCACGTGCAAATATTAACACTGGGCTGTGGAAGTATGTCAGCTGATTCATCAACAGCTAATGAATAATAGGCAAATTTCTTCGAATAAGATGTTAATTGGTCCTTTACATTTTCCGACATTGCAGTAATTCTTCTTTGCACAGTCATCCTGTTTAACTGAATTTTCTCAACATCTTTGGTTGATTCAGGACAAATTTTTTTAGCAGCTATCTCAAGGCAATCTTTAACGAAATCTCCGTCTGTAAATGGTCGGCACCTTTTTTGCTATAAGGCGAGATATTTCAAAACTTATTTCTGTTGCGATTTCCGAATCTTGAATAGGTTTTGTAAACATCACTTGCTGACCTGTCAATTCCCGTTTCAAAAATGAAAGCTTTTGTTTACGTAGTTCTTCGGGTAGATTTGAAAATGTAGAATGCAGACTTTCATAATGTCTCCTTATATTGTATTCTTTTGGTATGGCTACAGCACGTTTGCAAATCAAGCACACGATATTATTAAACGACTGCACAAAACCATATTTTTCGGTCCAGCTATCCCGAAACTACGTTTCCTGCGTGGCTCTGCTTTATCCATTGTAGAATTTATTTTTTTACCGTTTCCTAGGGATGATAATTAATTGTAGCAACCGCACCTACGAAAACAAAATACTCATATGAAAAATAGACGAATTATAAAATTTGTTAACATTATTACTAACCGATTATCATAAGTAGACAGGCAATCGTGACGTCACAGCTACTTTGCTTTGCGCATGTACCATTTTTAAAAATTACCTATCGTGTAACTTGTTAAAGTTAAAATAATACACGTTGAGGTGGACCGCCAGCAAATCAACGGAGGCCGCATGCGGCCCGCGGTCTGTGCATCCCTATTCTAGACTTAAAGAGAAGTAATGCCGATAGGTGGCGTGAATATATGTGGTCAGAATATCGCCAGGATTGTCATTCCAAATTTGTTTCACTGTTTTTGTTTTATTTTCTGTTTAATTTTCGTTATGCACTTGTCAGCGACAGCGTTTGTGTATAGTCCAGACAATCTTTTGTTATATCTGCGCTAGTTTTATAATTAAAAAGAGGCTGGAAAATATTAAGGAATGTTGCTCAGATATAACTGTATATATGTATATACATACACATTGAATTTCGGTATATTGTAATGTGATATATATTGTTGCCTTGTGTGTTTTACGAATATCGGAATATTTTTTAGAAAAAAAAATTGACTGACTGCTTTTATTTTAGCATTTGAAGGTGTCTTATAAACCTTCCTAGACTTTTTCTTTTATTTTGACAAATAACAATGTTATTTACCGGAAAATATCAGTCTACGAACTCTATTTTTTTTTTTTTTGACAGCCTCCATATTTTATTTCTTAACTTTATTAACAGTTTAACTCTGTCAATGTTTTTCCAGTGGTCAGTAATCCCATCAGCCAAGGTAGCACGAGTGTATGGCGCTGCCACTGCATTACAAGGAATCCTTTACGTAGCTGGAGGACATGATGGTAATTGGAATTTAAGTTTTGTAGAATCCTTCAATCCTGAAACTAAACAATGGCAAACTGTACATCCCATGAATTCATCACGTGTGAAGCTCTCAATGGTTACTTCTGGCGACTTTATATACGCCATGGGCGGATACAACAGTACTACCATTCATTCAACAGTGGAAAAATATGACCCTGAAACGGACACTTGGATTCCTGTTCCTCGTATGCACACGCCCAGATTCTTTGCTGCAGCAGCCGTAAGTAACATTAATATTTCCCTATATTCTTCTTCTTCTCTCGAATAATTTCTGTACTTCTCTGCGTAATAATAATGATGAAAATTTTGTTTGAGACAACAAACGGACGTGACGTATCGTTTCCATGACGACTGGTTTGCTTTTAGTAGCGATATATGCTCGATTTCAACGTGCAGCGTTTCAATCCAACTTACCTACAAATATTCTTTTCGATTGAAAAATAATAATTATAATCTGCAATAAGAGTTAGGGATATTGTAGATAGAATATTTTGAAGGAAGAATCTGAATAGGCGTCAGGCTTGGCGAATGCAACTATTTTATTTAAGAGAGTTGATTTGTTTTAGACTAGTGGTGAAAATCTTTACTGGGTCAAGAACATAAGAGAAGCAAAACAGTATGAGCACTGCATGTTATTATATTTTTTAATGAAAATAAAACGATAATGTACTTTTTAGAACGCCTATTTAATATACACTGCTTGGAAAGAAGTTAACGGACACCCCACATGTGCAAGGTGCATCGTGCCATGTAACGAGTCACATGCTTGTAGCCGGTATAAATTGGAGAAATATGATGCTCTCAGGTCAGTGCAACTGGGTGAAATGGCTTACAGAAGGGAACTGACAGAGTTTGAAAGAGGCGTTGTAATTGCATGCCATGTTACAGGCCTATCTGTTCGGTAAATTGTTGACAAATTGGGCCATCGCAGATCACCAATAAGTGATACCATACTGAGATGGAAGCGTAGCGAGTCAACTGCAAGTGCTACCCGCAGTGGACCGATCCGCCATCCTCGCCAAACGTGACCACAGCTTCTACGAAGGATAATATGTAAAAACTGCTTCGTCGATTGACGCGTTGAATTCCTAGCTCCGGGCATCGACTGGAACACGAATCTGCACAAAAACATTCAGAACTGAGGCTCACAACCATGGGTTTCCATGGTAGGACCGCAATATGCAAGTCTCACATTACCCTAACCAACATGCAGCGTCATCTTCAGATGCAAAGAGCGTGTACAATGGGACGTGAAAGTTTGGAAAGCTGTGCTATGGAGCTACAATTCACGCTACACCATCTACCGAGCAGTTTGATAGGTATAAGGGTGGATTCCGGGTGAACGTCTCTTACTAGAGTGCGTAAGCCCAACTATGCATTTCGGAAGTGGCGGTGTGGTCCTATTTTTCCTCAGACCTCTGTTTGTGGTGCTCTGAACACTGAACTTCCAGAAGTATCTGAACCTTCTGCAATGCAATGCTTCCTAATTAGTAGGTTTTTACGGAACTGACCATTGTCTCTTTTCAGCAGGCACTGTGTCATAAGGCTGCTGCTGTAACTGCGTGGTTTGAGGACATAAACGTGACCACACGTGACTGGGCTCCACAGAGCCTTGATGTCAACCCTATTGAACATTATATATATATATAAACTGACTAAAAATCCGAGAATTATAACAAATTGAGATTTATTTGAAAACGCAATATCTTTCGTCGGGATTGACTTCATCAGGCGTTAAGAACATAGAAAGCTATTAAAAGACACTGAAAGCAAAAACATTGAGACACTCTAAAGCTATACAATTATAAAGCTATAATATTCGACTGTAAATTACAGTTATTATGAACTTGAGCTATAGTCCGTGTTAGAGTTCTATTGTTGTACACTTGTGCGTGTGTGGAACCACGCAATCTCTAGTATCTGATAGTAGAGCTGAAAGAGTTAGGCAAATTAAAGCTGAGATTACTGTTCATATCCTCATTGTGGCAAATATGTAGGTTTGAAGTTGTTGTCGAATTTACTTCATGTTGGCGGCTTTCGTTGTTCGTGTTTATTGAAAACAGGACATGGCCTGATATATATATATATATATATATATATATATATATATATATATATATATATATATATATATATATATATATATATATATATATATATATATATATATATATATATATATATATATATATATATATATATATATATATATATATAATGAACATATAATATATATTGAACACACATATATATAGATATTGAACACACACACATATATATAATGAACACACACACACACATATATATATATATATAATGAACACACACACACACACATATATATAATGAACACATACACCCATATATATATATTGAACACACATATATATAGATATTGAACACACACACATATATATAATGAACACACACACACATATATATAATGAACACACACACATATATATATATATAATGAACACACACACACACACACACACACACACACACACACATATATATATATATATATATATAATGAACACACACACACACACACATATATATAATGAACACATACACCCATATATATATATATATATATTGAACACACATATATATAGATATTGAACACACACACATATATATAATGAACACACACACACATATATATAATGAACACACACACATATATATATATATAATGAACACACACACACACACACACACACACACACACACACATATATATATATATATATATATAATGAACACACACACACACACACACATATATATAATGAACACATACACCCATATATATATATATATATATATATTGAACACACATATATATAGATATTGAACACACACACATATATATAATGAACACACACACATATATATATATATATAATGAACACACACACACACACACACACACACACACACATATATATATATATATATATATAATGAACACACACACACACACACACATATATATAATGAACACATACACCCATATATATATATATATATATATAATGAACACACACACACACACACACATATATATAATGAACACATACACCCATATATATATATATATATATATATTGAACACACATATATATATATTGAACACATATATATATATATATATTGAACACACATATATATATATATTGAACACACATATATATATTGAACACACACACACACATATATATATATATATAATGAACACACACACACACACACACATATATATATATTGAACACATATATATATATATATTGAACACACATATATATATATATATTGAACACACATATATATATATTGAACACACACACACACACACATATATATATATAATGAACACATATATATATAGCGCCAACATGACATCCGTTTTAACAGCCTCACTTGCCACTATGCTGCAAGAATTCAGCAAGACATGCCCCTCAACATCTTCCAGAAAGAGATTCCTGCAAGGCACTCAAAACATTATATATATATATATATATATATAATAAACCCTGTGTTTCATAAAGTATACAGTATAGGGTTATGCATGGAATAATAGCATATCGGGTAAATGGCCTCCACCGCTTTGCTGGCACATACGCACTCTTTTGTCGAAATTTTCCATGACGGTTTTGCATAAATGTGGCTGAATTTCGTTGATACAGCTCTCAATTTCCTCCTTCAAGGCGTGGGTGGTCGTGGGCTTGTTGGCATAAACCTTAGACTTCAAAAAACCCCAAAGAAAAAAGTCCAACGGCGTTAAGTCATATGATCTGGGCGGCCAATTCTGATCAACAAAATGGGAAATTACACGACCAGGAAATGACTCATGCAGTAATTGAATTGTTTCTCGGGGTGTATGGTATGTGGCACCGTCTTGTTGAAACCACATGTCGTCCACATCCATATCTTGCAATTTAGGCACAAAAAACTGGATTATCATGTTGCGATAGCGAGCACTGTTATTAACTGTTATTGCCTTACCAGCCGCATTTTCGAAGAAGAATGGACCGATGATGCCTCCAGCCCAAAATCCGCACCAAACAGTGACACGTTGTGGATGCATTTGTTTCGCAACAATCACTCGTGGATTTTCTGAACCCCAAATACGACAATTTTGTCGATTAACGAAGCCATCAAGATGAAAATGAGCCTCATCGCTGAAGATGATTTGGTTCGAAAAATAAGCATCCACTTGTTGTTGTTGTTCCATAATCCATTCAACGAACTCTTTTCGCTGTGTGTGTGTGGTCATTTTTAATAACCCTTAACTGTCAGCTGTCACGGTGTCTTTTTTTTTTCTCGTTGGCAACACTTTACCGCACAAATGGCGCTAAATTTAAATCTTGCGTGAATTTTGGGACACCCTGTATATATTGAACACACACACACACATATTGAACACACACATATATATATATCGAACACACATATATTGAACATATATGCAGTGGTTACCCATTAAGGCAATGAGGCACGTGCCTAGGGGCCTCAAGCTTTGGGGAGCCCCAAGCCAAGACATTTTCCTATAGTGTTTTAAAATAGATTAATATTTTCAGTAAACATCATAAAAATCTTGATTATTTTAAGCGAAAAAATTTTCAAAACAATTATTACGTTTTAATACGTATTTTGAAAAGCGCGCACTATCTACGCTTTAAAAATGCCGCAATATCAATGTCGGCGCTAGTTGACAAGCTTCGTATTTTGAACAGCACGCGCTATTACGCTTTAAATTAAACCGCTTATCAATGTCGGCGCACGGCGCTGTTGACAGCTTCAAGGTCACGAAAACTGATTGCATTGCCGAGATAGGAAGTTTCGCCTGGTTGCTCCTTAACTTCATTTGTTATTGAATCGTGTAAGAGTGAGGTGTTTGACTTTTCAAAAATAACATTTTAGTGTGACTTTTCATGTTTTCATTATTTGAGTGTAGTGCAAGTAAAAAAAAAAAAAAAAAACTTTGTAAAATTGTAAAAAAAAAAAAAACTGATAAAAAAATAAAAAAAAAAGTTTTATTTATCATCCTTTAACAGGCAGAAAAATCCAGAAGTTCAAAAGTACAAAATTTCATTTATTTGCCGCCTTTTATTTTTTTTTATGGGGAAGGGGCAAATATATATGATAGATTAAAGATAGTTGGGGCCCCTAGGCAAATTATATTATTTGCCTAGGGGGGCCCAACTGTCCTTAATCCGCCACTGTATATATGGGATGAACTGGAGCGTCAGGTGAAGTCAAGGGACGTCGCCCCACTACAATCCAGGACCTCATTTACATGTCTACAGGAAGAATGGTCCAAAATTCCCATTGATCGCTATCGTACGCCTGTGGAAAGCATGCCCTGCAGGAAGGAGGTCCTACATCTTATTAAGGTGGGAGCCATGGTTGTTTGTTCCTCACATTATGGCGTTCATTGACTTCTTTTCAGCAATCTATTAGAAATTGGATTTAAAAACTAATATACAGGGTGTTCGGGATAAATTTGACAGTTTCGTAAGGAAAAAGAAAATCTTCTTTGTATCTATTAAATTTAATGAATTGACAAAAAAACATTACAGGCAGAGTTAATTACAATACTATCAACAAGATTTACTCAAAATAACCACCATTAGCATCGATCACAGCTTCAATTCTGCTTCGGAACCTCGAACAAGCTGATGCTACAGTCTCCCTGGGAAGGGCCGCAAAAACTGTTTTAATTTTATCCATTAACTGGGCTTTTGTATTACTGGAAGTGCGATTGGTGTCTTTTTCAACTGCGCCCCATACAAAATAATCCATGGGGTTAAGGTCTGGGGAGTTTGGAGGCCAAACATTTGGACTGGTGAAGTCGTAGAAATTTTCAGACAACCATTTTTGACTTTTCCCAGAGGTGTGGCAAGGGGCCGAATCCTGCTGCCATACATACGGCCTACCATTGGCTACCCTTGTTATCCAGGGCTTGACTACAGTTAGCAACTCCACGAACAAAGCCCGAATTCCAATGCCAGGGTTCTTCAACACCTGTTCCTGCAGATTTGCGAGGAATTCTGCTGTACGAACGCAATCAGATCGTCTGCTAGGGATCTTTCTTCTTGCTACATCCTCGTAGTCACCATTGCAAGTCTCTAGTTCATGCCTGATTGTTTTTACTGTATTCAAGGAGCATTGGGCAGCAGTCGTAATATCCTTATTTTGATGGCGGGCACGAATCATCATGATACAAGTTATTCTCTTCCATGATTCAGGTGGGTTCCAGCTATCCATCCTTTCTGACATCTTGTATATGAATGAAGAAGGGTCCAAACTTTTAAATGAAGAGAAGTGTGTGTTAATACATGTAACTTACGGAAAAATATAATTAATTATAAATATGTCAAATTTATCCCGAACACCCTGTATATACACATATATATGAAAAAAATCTGTTACTTCATTTCTATTATTATTACTTTTTCTTATTGTTAAATATATATATATATATATATATATATATATATATATATATTGAGTTAAATTGAACTCGTCCGTTGAACGTTTGCCAGTAACACCATAGATTCTTATCATGCTACTATGCCATGTACCTATTGAAATATATATATATATATATATATATATATATATATATATATATATATATATTCACAATATACTCCCAATATATATTCCGCTGGAGTACAATTACCACATGGATAAACTGTATGAAGTAATTTAATTCAACGGACTCATAATACGAGGTAGCATTAATTTCAGTTTTATTGAATGAAAGTGTTTTCTGATTTGCAGGCAATAAAAAATTTCATATACGTCTTCGGTGGCATGAACACGTTGGCTATCCACTACAGCGAATTTGCCAATGTCGAGAGGTACAACTGTAAAACCGATCAATGGTCGGAGCTGCCAAATTGCGATGCAAACCGTGCAGGAATGGCTGCTTGTGTCATAGCCGATCTTCCGTGTCTCGAAGATTATGTGCTGACTGACAGGAGTAAAGTGCTCGAGCTAAAACGAAAGAAAATTATGAAAATAAAGGGAAAAGATGGAAAAAATTATACTAACTATACTCCAGAACTCTCACTATACTTTTTGTGAGAGCATTTTGACAAATACTGCTTTTAAATATTTATTTATAGATTACAAATATGTGAGGATTTTCTATAAATAAAAATTAAAGTTTTGTTTGCAACAGAAATGGACATTAAATTATTGTCTTATGTGAGCTCTGCTGTTCAAATCACTCAAACTGATGAGCTACGATATCTCGAAATTCCCAGTATATTTTAATAACTCTGCACCAGAAGTTAATGGTACTTTTTTAAATGGACAGTTTATTAGATCAGTAAATTACAGGTACATCTATTCTTAGCTGATGTGAGTGAAGCTAAACCCTTCACCGCCATGTCAGCTAAGTCATCCTTAGTTAAAACCACAACAACAAAAATGTAAATATTCCTCTTGTATTACTTCGGGATTGGAACCGGATCTATTCATTATATATATATATATATAGAGAGAAAAACTTTCTCACAACAAAATGTAAATTCATATGCAAAGTGGATATTAGATCCACAAAGCTAAATGTAGAAACTATGAAATTTTCGTAAGTTGACCAGAGAGCTTGCGGAAATACATTTCTCGGCATTCACGAGTTGCTTTAGTGTGGACTACTTAAGACTAAGGCAACTCGTGAGCCGAGGAACTGAATAATGCATAATATCATTATGCAGCTAATTCCAGGAGCTTTAATTGGTGCAATCTATTTGTCAAAAAAAATCCTACGATATCATGGCATTACTTTATGGTGAAATCGGTATCTGAGTTATTTTAATTTCAATAAAATCCAGAAGAGAATGGAATCCAGGATTGAAAAGTGAGGAAATAAAATATTCGGAGAGAATTTTTATACACTTCACTAGAAGTAACTCATTTTTACGCACATAAATATAAAATCCAGAAGAGAATGGAATCCAGGATTGAAAAGTGAGGAAATAAAATATTCGGAGAGAATTTTTATACACTTCACTAGAAGTAACTCATTTTTACGCACATAAATATATATAAATATATATACACACGCGTGGCACGAAAAACCACTATTGGAGACTAATGACTCAGTGGTATCGACAGCTACCGCTGAGCCTAGAGAAAAGAACTTAGAGCCCTCTGAAGTCGAAAAAAAAAAAAAAAAAGCAAATTCTGTAAATAAATATATTTTCATTTACGCAGAAACAGACATTAATATAAAAACTCATGTCCGGGCCCAGAGAATTTGACCTTCCCTTCACCCCGGTGAAATATATTTCTGAACAGACAGTGCCAAGAAAATTGCTATTCACAGTTTTCATCTTGGTACACTCTTTTCGAAATATACACACACTACAGAATGTGGAATATTCTGTAAAGTAGAAAGTGACCTAGATATAAATTATTACGGGATTTTTCTGCAGTGATCATTTTTATATTTGTTTGCATTCGTATCAGGAAGTATTTTTTACTGATCGGATAGTGAGCAAGGCATATATTCGACTTAATACACTATAGTATCAATGTGTTATATGTAATACATTGCAGACTTAGGAAAGATTGTGTGATTAGTAAGGTGCAAAATCTTCTAATTTTGTCTCATGTGATCGAATATCCTTTTATTACCGTAGCTCAGAACCAAGATATTAACATCTCGGTTTTAATCCGATCTAGAACGCGAAGAACCTTTATATATATATATATATATATATAGATTTGCATCAATTGCAGGCCAAACTTGACTTTTAGTCTGTTTGCTTACTTGGGAAATGGAGTAAAACCAGATTTAAAATTACTTGGTATCTTTAACATATTTATACCCAAGGTATAAATACTTTCTACATTTATATCTCCTCCAGAGATTTTTATTTAATAAGGTTAAAACACCTTATGGTAACTTGTTTTGGCGAAATACTTACAAGCTCTGTACTACTAAATCTTGGTATTTCTAATTCTAGCCTAGCTCCCACTGACGAGACCTTAATAAAGGTCGAAACCGGTCTGGGTAGTGGCCCCTTGCCTTTAATAATACAGAACATCATACATCCCCTTCTTGGAGATGTGTTTTGGCATTAAGGGTAAATATTAAGATTAGTGATCGGAGCTTGTTCCACCTTTGCCATGAGTTGCCCTGGTCCTGCACTACCTGTGGGATCAGTTAGACTTGCATCAATTGCAGGCGCAAACTTGACTTTTAGTCTGTTTGCTTACTTGGGAAATGGAGTAAAACCAGATTTAAAATTACTTGGTATCTTTAACATATTTATACCCAAGGTAAAAATACTTTCTATATATATAGCTTTTCAGATGAGTTAGCTAGAGTTCTAGAAACCGCACTTATCCCGATAATTGAGAATTCAGCGATATCACTTGACGTAACCGGAAGTGCCGTTATTACTTGCTTCCCTCGTTACTCAGCGTTTAAGTAACGCTATATATATATATATATATATATATATATATAGCTTTTCAGATGAGTTAGCTAGAGTTCTAGAAACCGCACTTATCTTCGATAATTGAGAATTCAGCGATATCACTTGACGTAACCGGAAGTGCCGTTATTACTTGCTTCCCTCGTTACTCAGCGTTTAAGCTGCCGAATTTTTTTTCCCCCTGAAAGCGATGTCGTTCGTTTTATTTTTGAAGTAGGAGGGGTTAGGTTTTTTCCCTTCGAGACTTTAATTAGCGATCGGCTTCTGTAATTTTGAGGTTGAATGGTTATTGCAACGTGATACCGCCAAGGGATCCAGGGACTAATCGCAGGAGGACATACTTTACTCGGCTACACGTGTTTCCCCCCACCTTACTAAATTCTCCAGCTACACCTTCCGCACTTTTTCACGTTTGTATTCTGCATTTTTTGAGGGGAGTTGTGTTTTTCGTTTTCTAATGAACTTTTTTGAATGACTTTTTTTTTTTTTTTTTTTTTTTTAAGCTGCGAGTGTTTCCTCCCCTTGACTGGAGGGTAGTTTTCTTCGTATTCTGACTAGTACCTGCCTTTTACATCTTTTAAACCTAAATATCACCGATTTGTTTCTCCGTGGTAGATTTTTACTGATATTTGGAAAGAAAACGGTTATTTTACAAATATGTAAACTTACCCGTTAATAAACTGAAACTCACTTTCTCATCAGTGAAGAAATGTTTATTTTTATCCGTTTCTTCTTGCTGGTATAATAAATTTTAATTCTCACTGATGCCAAGTTCAGCATGCGATTGAACAGAAGCATGTAATATGAATTCTAGTTGATGTATTAACTTTTGTCTGAGCAATGGTTGTTGCCTGTTTGTTGCGTGTTATGGAAATTGTCCTCTGTTCATTTTCTTTAATGCACTCAACTGTTTCGTATACAGCCAGGTCGCGATTAATACTAGTTCGAATAATGCGAATCAAAGTTCAGTTAGTGCAGTTCAGGATACTGGGTTACCAGTAGGGTTGTAAACGCTATCGCGTGTGTTTTCGCTATAACGTTAATTTTCGCGATTTGTTTTAATCGTTTTAAGAATAATTTTATCTGAAGACTCAAATATAAATATGAGAGAGAAAAAAAACTAAGTTTTTTCTCTCTCCCATATTTAATGGGACTGAACGAGGTCACAGCAACCCTAAAATAAGACGATTAAAAAAAAAACGTATTTTTTATCCTTTACCGTAATATTTCTTTAACATTTTGTTAATGAAATATTGCGGTAAAGAATATTAGAAATATATTCGAATTTTAATCGTTATTTCCGTCAAGCTGGAATAATTACCATATATTTTAATAATTATTTAGTTCGAATAATGCGACCACTTATTGGGATTCATCTGCATATTGAGTACAACATGGTTTGCTGTGATGTTCGTAGCGCAAACTTATCACGTAGTTTTCTCAGTTATCAGAGACAGCGAGATTCCTAGAATTGTACACAACTAGATGGGAAGGCTCCGCTTCCCGAAAGTTTGGTTTTTTCCCTCCCGCGAAAAATGCACGCTTGTCAAGACATCTTAGACATGCAGCAGCTTCTTAGTCTTCGACCCGAATTCTAGACACTTATCGACGCACAAAACATTGTTGTAGCACATTACTGCATGGGACGAATTTAAGTCGTTTCTTGAGACCCGGGATACGCGAGGTCTTAAGGAATTTGTTTTAGTTTTGTCGCAGATAAGCGCATGTCTATTTTACAATATTGAATTTAAAAAAAAAAAAAAAAAAAAAAATTCAATCTTGGCATGTATAGACAGGATTGCATTTCAACCGCTTTGTTAGAACGGTTTGCATTAAAAGTTACAGCTAATAACGCGGTACTCCTCAAATTTCGGAATCACTTTTATATCGGACATTGCAATGGTCCCTAGCGATCATTTAACTACTCATGAGTTAAACTATAAATGGTTAATCGTGTTCGTATTTTATTGTAATGTATTCAGTAATTAAAGTTGTTCACTTGTAATTTATTGTAAAATAATTGCTTTTAATTATCCTTATCTAAATAAATTTAATTCTCCTAAATTACCTTTTTTTTGAAGGTGGTGGATATTGCCAGTGTTAAAGTTTTCCAAAACACTCTGCCCTAAACAGCACTTTCATCGGATTATGATGCACGAAGTGGTTCAGCAATATCGAAGCTCACGGGCAGAATTCGAGTTGTATGTCAACTCAAAAGTTTGTATGCGGTTAGAGTACTCCCCCCATCCTATTTTCAATGAAATCACTGACTGTATTTAGTTTCACGTTTGTCTTATTAATTACGAATTTTTGCGATTTTCTCCAATCGTATCATTCCTTACATGAATAATAGAACTATAGCTAAGAAACTTTGTAGCGATGGGAGGAGGGAAAGCTCTGTTCATCGAATTTAGAATGAATCAAGTTATTTGCCTTCTCCCCACAGATTCGAAATTAAGTTCAGCCGAGATGTAGATGCTGGCATATAGAAATAAATGTAATGCATTATCCAAATGCTAACATGAAAATTCTAGGTATAAATACAATTTAAATTGGAAATTAGTTCAAATTCTCACAGAATGGAATGTCAAATTTATTAACTTAGAATAATAGTTTATTCAATTATAGGTTTATCGTTAACTTTGTGTCTGCTGAAGCTTTTCATTCGATTAATGGTTATTGAAAGAAATGCACGTATGGTTGATACAAAGCCTATTTATATTCTGATTTTTAGATAAAAATTTCCAAAAACACGAAGAATGAAATGCGATTTGTTTTTGGTCAGGCGTTGTTTGGTGGAAATCTTTAATCTTCTTTCGAACAATACCTTAAACATTATATTTTTTATTAGAATTTATTCATAAATTATGTAGTTGTAAAATTTAAGTCATTTTTTAAATTAGTTTTTGCTAAAATATCTTTATTACCTTATAATACATAAAAAGTCATTTAATACTGGACGCCATGTAGTGTTGTCACAAGTCTACAAATTTCAGACATTAAGATTGAGAAGATAAACATGTTTTGCGTCTCACTTTATCTTTAAATGCTCAAAATTTAAAATGTTCAGTCTGTAGCTATTACCTTAGGCCAGTTAGTTGATTAAACTGTTCATTTTCTTCGTGCTCATCTGCTCAAGCACTAATACACTGATCACGTAAGACACAAAACATAAATTCAAAAAGCTTTATGAACGTCAAGAATTGCCTTGCCGTCAGTCATTTAACCACCAAAGCCATACAGTGTCTTTCCTTGTCGTTTAAGGGCATATACAACATCCATTGCAGTCACTGTTTTTCTCTTAGCATGCTCAGTGTAGGTCACAGCATCTCTAATGACGTTTTCTAAAAAGACTTTCAATACCCCGCGGGTTTCTTCGTAAATCAATCCGGATATACGTTTCACACCTCCACGACGAGCAAGACGGCGTATAGCAGGCTTGGTAATACCCTGGATATTATCTCGAAGAACTTTACGATGGCGCTTTGCTCCTCCTTTTCCAAGACCTTTGCCTCCTTTACCACGACCAGACATTTTAACACAAGCAAAGCAAAATTCTCAACTTCACAAATTACGTATACGCGGACTTGAAAGATAAATCTATCGTTAATTCAGAAACCATGAGAGGACGTGAGAGAAAGCCTTGTTTATATTTCGTTGAAAACCAATTGCATTCTAGAATGTATGACGTCATAGTAAAATCTTGTATCCAAAGTACTTTGGTTAAGGTTGCTATTGAATTTACTGCTTTTTACTAAGCACCTTGAATTCGATAACCAATTTTCATTTCGAAGTAATTTTGTTTATTTTTGTGTGCGTACTTTTGTGATGAATCGTTAAGGAGTTATTATACAGTTTTTTTTTAATGTTTTATTACTGCAGTAGTAGAAATTTGCTTTCGTTTAGATCACCATTAGTAGCACTACAAAGCAGGTAAGTTTTGTATATTTAAAACTAATATGGACGAAGAAGAGGTGAACGCTCTGCTTCAAAATCTCGATCATAAACATGTTCTCAAACTATTCAAAAAAACTTGTGCACATAATCGATGTCAAATGGTAAAAACATCTCAATTTATTCACTGTAATATCAAATGCATCTTATGTTGAAAATAAAAATTCTTAACTCAAAAAGAAACACATCAGTTAGAATCTCGGAACAACAATGGTGTTATCGTCTGCTGTGGTTTCTTCCTCTGAAACTGCTACCATGGAGGAAGAAACCTCAGCAGATGACCAACACCGACGAAAGAATTTTTTTTACCTCCAATCATTCTGCGTGACAAAGACAGTTTGAATGAAACAGCCACATGCTACCAAAGAGCAAAACAAAACAAAACAAAAAACTTTTCCTAAGTAATAAATAAATAAAGATGGAGGTATCAGGATACAACCTACTTCAGTTCCAGATTATTGCAATCTATCCAAACTTCATGACAATTTATGAGTTTACACGCAGTAGCGAGAACTTAAAAGTTGTTTAAGAGGCGTTACGGAATCAATCTCAACAGAAGAGGTGGATGCAGACCTCATTAAACAAGGGCTCCACCCGATCAAAATTAGTAGGATGTATCACTAGTATTAGTAGAGATTAACAAAAACCAGAGAGAAATATATAAGATCACATCAGTATGTGGCCTCATAATCACCCTCGAACCCCTTCGAAAGAGGGCTTCAACAGGATAGCGCAACAGATGCAGAAATTTGGTCATGCTCAAACATTATGCAAAGGTGACTACAGATATATGAAGCACGGTGAGAACCATCCAACTAACACTTGTAGAAAGCCCACGACCATACCTGCCAAGTGCACAGACTGCATCGGGCCTCACCCAACAAACTATAGAGGATGCAGTTTTCATCCTAACAACCGATTTGCGGGGAAAATAAGCTGCTCGAACACAGTATATGCAGAAATAACACGCCTCATACAAACTCCCTGCACCAACTGCAACCAAGTTGTTGACACATTTCATGATATTGGTTATTTCTGTTATGAATGTGGAACGGATCGCTTTCAAGTTTTGTGAGCTGGCTTAACTTGCCAAAGTTAAGCATTTTCTGGTGCATCTTGTGGACAGAATTGATGTTTATGTTTTCGTATACTGGGCTACACTGTCTTTCCAGGTTGTTAGCAAGCACTTTTGTTTTATTAGCGTTTGAATATACCCCATGTTCGCCTTATATTGCGAGATGTAGTCTGCTTCTGGTTAATTGTTAACTTATTTGAGTGATGGACTGAGTTCTTGACTCCTTATCCCTTTATCTGAGTTCTTGTTTGTGGGTTGGGGGGGGGGCTAGTGTGGGTTCTTTACCCTCTCTTTGTGAGCGTTTTGTGTTGTTTCAGCATTCTTTCGCAATGAAGGCTTTCGGTCTTCTATGCTTGAAGTGGTCCGAGGGTTTGTAATCAGCTGCTTGTCGAATTAGCTGATTTGGATGGTTGTCTTTGACTGTTAAGAATTTTTTTGCGATGCCTGTCATGGGTTTTGATGTCTGGCAAGTTAGCTTCTCGGTGCATCTGGAGGTTTCTGATGAACCAGGGAGCACTTAGCGCCATTCTTAGGCATTTGTTCTGGATAATTTGTAGTCTTTGGATGTTTCGTTTAGTCGTGTTTCTCAGGCTGGTGAGGCGTAATTTAGTTGAGGTCTTATTACTGAATTGTAGAGGAGAATTTTGTTGTTTATGTTTAGGGGGCTGTTCCTATTCAGGAGTAGATAAGTTTCCACTAAAGCCAACCAGACCATAGCTGTGCTATGGTCTGGTTGGCTTTAGTGGAAACACTATCGATGTGCGTGTTTTATTTCCGCTGGGAGTCTGTTTGGCGGTGCACGTGTGGTTGTGTTTGTTACACAGGATATTTCTGTCAATATTTGTTTTTCAAATTTTGCCACTGCCTTTTCTATTTCTTCAGTAGATGTTATATGGTACTGGGCCTATGTTTTCCTGGAAAGCTGAGGAGAGTTGTTAGGTCGTGTACGGTGCCTAATTGCAGTATGATGGGGGGGGGGGGGGGGTTGTAGTCCGAACTCATATCGTTTGATCGCCTGTATTTGATAGCCGTGTGCTGCTACGTTCTTTAGTATTATTATATCAAGTATGTTTGGACAGCCATTGGCTCAGTAGAATGTGGGCTCTCTGGGTCGTATTATTGTCATATTTCTTGTAGTAGCATATGAGTTGAGTGTTCTGCCGTTGATGTAGTAGTCTGCTGCTGGTTTTCTGCTTGTTTATTTATATATCCTCTGAATGTACGATGTTGCTGTGACGTGTGACCGGCATTGATTTAGTACTGTAAATTTTGTGCATGTTTTTAGTATATTTTGTATTATGTTGTTTAGGTCAAGCATTGTTTGCTTGTTTGTGTAATTTTTTTAATTCTTTTTGGTAAGTATCTTTTATGAAACTGTAGTGGCAGCGAATGTGCAAGCATCTAAGCCTAATTTTTGCTTCTCTTTGTAGAGCTCATTTCTGTATGCGCAACTGCTAAAAAATTATGTTGACAGTATCATGAAACTAAATCTTGTTTAAAGAATTGCTTGATAGAAGTATGTTATTAAGTTTAATGTTAGTTCATTACTAAAATACTATCCATGGTCAAAAGTATAAATCAGGTAGGCATTGGTGGGATGAGTAGTAGGATTAAGCATGATCGGCAAAAAAAAAAAAAAACATAAAATAAAATAAATAAATAAAATAATAATGTTATGGAGGATTTATAAGGAGAAAGATGATTGGTAAGCTTACAAACAGTACAGTGCTCAGGCTAGAAAGGTGACCAGCATAGTAAGGAAGGTAAAAAATCAGATTATGATAAGACTTTAGCCAAGCAGGTCAAAGGAAATGCCAAGGAATTCTTTCGCTACGTGGCAAGTAAAAGGAAGAATGACTTTGGAAGGATAACTTGAGTAAGTGCTGATGGTAGCGAGGTGACCGAGGCATATATAAAAGCAACTCTACTACTCTACAAAGTCTGTTATCCAAGCGAGGATATTTTTGTTTCATGCAGCAATAACGGATATGAGAATAATGAATCAAAGGTATTTGAGATATTGCATAATTTAAATACAGATACTGCCTGTGGGTTGGGATGGGATATCAGGCTGTTTAGCCTAAGTCTGAGCTGTAACAGGTCCCTAGGGAGTGGAAGGAGAATAAAATAGTTGCTTTGCATAAAGGAGGCTCTAAGACTGCAGTAGAAAACTACAGACCAATCACCATCTCTGGAGTGGTAATAAAAGTATTGGCGATTTGGTTGAAGAGACAAAATTCAGGAATCTGAATGGGTGGATAAGAATATGATACTCTGTGGGGAAGGAGCAGCATGGCTTTGTTAAAGATTGGTCTTGCCTTAATAATTTATTAATGTTTTAAAATAGAGTGACAGCTCAGTTGAACAAGAGGAATGGCTAGTGTTAGATTTTGCTAAAGCGTTTGGTGGGATACCCCATAGAATGCTATTTGGGATGGATGTTAAAGTGGTGATGTGGATAGGAGAGTGGCTGATTGAGAGATAAAGAAAACGTAGTGTATGGAGGAACAGAGTCCAGGAGGAAGCAGGTGAGCAGTGGTGTGTTGCAATGTTATGTGATTGGACCATTACTGTTTAAATTACACATAAATTATATAGGAAAGGATTTGAATGGAGATATCCAGTTTTTTGCATATGATGCAAAGATGGGTAGCATAATACGTACTTAATCAAACCGATATAGAGTGTTTGCAGGATGATTTAAATAAGCTGGCAATATGAGCAAAAAATAATGGATATCAGTTTAATGTAGAAAAAGTGTAGTTATGCACTTTGGGATTAAAACATTACAAGCTGTGTGTCACATACATGGAACCGTACACCAAGTTATTGATTCGGCTAGACAGTTGAAATTTAAAGGGCATATTGCAAGTGTAGCGACACATTAGATCACGTGATTCCAAGAATACACGAACTAGCAGGCATAGAGAAATACAAAGCAGGTATACCTTGGTCTATGCATAGACCGAGGAATTTAAAATGTGTTACGGGTGTGATTTCAGAACGGTAATAGCTACCGTTGTTATTGCATTGCTATGCGTAACTGTATATCGTGAACTGTTCTCAATGAGATGACATTGAGAACGGTGAAGAAAAACTAGTTGATAGGCAAAAAAGAGGATACACGATAGCATGATATAGGTTATTATACGGGTTATATGTGATCGACTAAACGCTGTTTTCAATCCGTAGCAGGGAGAAAACGAAGAAAATATCATTGGAATTGTGCAAGAGTAGGACAGGGTTTCTTGTTTCGAGGGTAGTGAATGGGTGGACCGGGTAATTAGAGGTGTTTGTGAGTCCGTCAGTGAATGAGTGTAAGGGGATGCATGCTAGGCATTGTGTTGATGGACTTTCAGAGATAAGTCTTCTGACTCCATGGAGATACTTGTAATAATAATAATTATTATATTAATTAATATAAGTTACCAACATAATTAATCTTATTAAACTAATATATTCCACCTAGAATTGCAAGTGTTACTAACATATCGTTCTGCCTTATTGCCACGCTAATATTGTAACATTCTTGACAAGAAAGGAAAGCTGAAAGCCACAATTCTTGTGAAAACACAACCATGAAGTGGGACAGAAATTGGTCTAACAAAGGTTCTTCAATCCGTAGATAACCAATTGGGTGGCACGAAACAAAGGTCTCTAAGATACCAAGCCAATTTCTGGCTTCCTGTCAGACCGTGGAGACTTAAGAAATAAGATAGCAATAAATAAATGCTACAGTTATATTCATAAGCATATAATAATTATATGCTTATGAATGAGTAAGCTGTTCTTCGATCTCTATTACAATTCCTTTGTGAAGGCGGCAACTAACATTAAGTTAGATTAAGCAATTTCTGTAAATCACACAATTCCCATCCCTTCCAAAAACTGTTCTGAAAAAATGAGACGTAAGATGAAGAATTCATCATAACATATTAACAACGTAATAACTTGCGTTAATTTTAATGTCTTTATTTGTAAAAATTTTGGCTAATTTTCATAGCCATTGTGAATACAATTATAGGAAAACACAAAAAAGAAAACATCAATTCAATTGAAAGTATGTGATCCAATGTGCGCTATCGGCTGCAGGAGAATAATTCCATCTGCATTAATAGATATTCAAACTAAATTACCATGAAATAATTTAGTCGATAAATTGTTATTAAATATAAACAATGAATCAATTACAAATTAAGAAACACATTAATAGTGAGTATTAGTCAGTATAGCTTTCCAAAATTGAGAAAGTTTTAGGCAGTCGTTTTCTGTTCACGTTTGTGTTGTGAATATGTGCTTCACAGCTTTCTTTGTACAGTCTTTCCAGGAGAAGAAAACTTTTGTGTAACACTGGTTTTGTCCCACTAAATCGTGTGTTTGTTTTGAAGATAATGCGTGGCTTGCTAAAACGGATGGAGCTATTCTCCTGCAATCGACAGTGCACATAATATTTGCTGTTCTATTTTTTTGTGTTTTTCTATAATTGTGTTGACAATAATTATAAAACTTAGTCGAAATTTTTACAAATAAAGACAACGTAAGCGATTCCGTTATTAATATGTTATGATGAATCCAAAAAAACTATGTGTGCTTTTTCCATTCAAGATATTTCACCTGTGCAATTCTTAACACTGCATAAATCTGTCCTGCCTTAGAGCACTGTTCTTTTACAGACTCACTGCAGTCGTTTTCTCATAGACCTTTGTTTGTGCTCCAAAGATATATTTGTATAGGTAATGACTAAAATTAACACACGTGAACCACAGTAGTAGGTTTTTTTTAAATACAAAAATAAAAAATAAAATAAAACAATAAAAAAACCGTGTGGTTCATGTGTGTTAATTTTAGTCATGAATTCTCCACAGGTTTCTTTATATAATCAAATGTATAGGTAATGTTTCGTTGAACTAGAATATGATTCCAATATTCCACTTTCTTCAAACGGCCGAACACACCACCACCAGCCAGTCAGCTGTTTTTCAACATTCACTCTGAAAATACTGAGCCAACTGCTCATCATCCTCTTTCATATGTTCTACCGTGGTTCTCTTGAACAGGCCTATGTGGGAAGGACTGCATCCTTCACTTGTTTCACAAATATATCAACGGATTCCTTCTTTCTTCTTGACATTGTCTACACTCGTCATTGATGTCTCATAGGTCTCGCAAATGATCGTGTGTGGGATTGATATTAAAAGAAAACTCAATCATTCCATACCTCTACATAAATTCACGTAGTGAATTTCAATTCTGAAGCTTACCAGTTTATTCTGACTGTTAATACCTTGTTCTTCATTAAAGTTTGCTATATTTCATTCTGAGATGAAATCTATTAAACTTTAATGAAGAACGTCATTATGTTGCATAGAATATATAAATATATATTCCGTTTTAGATGAAATGTATGCATTAGAAATATTCCTCTTTTCTATTGTATAGAACGAACTTTCAGAAATTAATTCTGCTTAAGTTAATTTGATATTCAGACTGATTAGAAGTGAGTCGACCTTGATTGGGAATCTTGCTATCCGTTTTGATGCAGGTGTTTCCAATTACAGGAATCACTAAGTTTCGGAAGGCACATTTAACGCGCTGGCTTCCGATTGGCTGCAATACCATCTCAGAAATTATCACTTGATAACGTTAGAGCTGGAAAAAAAAATTGCCTTTGTTATGATGCGGGTTGTTTTTGATAACATCAGTATCTCCAAGCTTCGAACCGTACATGTGACGCACTGATAATTGCCATGATAGTCTTCCGATTAGCTGTATGCACTATCAGTACCGTCGACAGGGTGTAGCATAGCTCAAGGAGCGGCTTAATAAGGGCGCTCGTTCAGTCATATTGCGGTAAGCGCAATATGGCTGAACGAGCCATTGTAATTTCTTATTGGCAGCAATGACCCAAGAAAGATTGGTTGGTATAGCAACTATATCAATAGACGCGAACATAGCTTGTAATTTAAATTTAGAAAAGCTTATAAACAGGTTTATTGTGCGATATCCCTGTAGAGCAAACATTTAATTAATATTATTATATAATCGTTTTGCATTAATGTTTCTCTTGTAATAAAAACAAAATAGCAATTGGAGATTTTCTTCTATTTTTGTCTTATAAATCATCAGGAGCGATATTTAATTGTTTGCCTCAGGGCGCGATCTAATATGGCGACGGCTCTGTGCACTATCAAAAATGATTACTTAATAAGTCCGATGTGCCAGAGGGGATGTAGAGTTCGTGTGTATGTTAGTCGAGGAAGGGTTGGCTGGTCAGATCACTAGCGTGGGGCATTACAACTTGGTGGGAATTGGAGATTGTTAGTTTTTTTTTTTTTGAAGAATTATTTTTTTTAAAAAAATCAGTAACTATGTTAAGTTGAATAAGAAGTTATTATTAGCCACGGAACCTCAGATTATACTAATTTCATGATTATAATGGTGTATAACAACAATAATATGAGGGATTTCAAGTGCTCTTGATTTTAATCTCTTAAGCAAGCAAGATTTTATTACAGATCATTCTCAAGGGGATTAAAACCAAATTTGTGAAAGAGATGCTTGCGGAACAAGCATCTCTTTCAAAAATTTTCGCTTTAGGAAAGTCGGAGTTACCAAACATCAGATCCTTTACTAATTATATCGCCGAACTTTATATATAGTTTCTATATATTCGGCATGAAACTCTTTGAGTTTCTTATTCGGCTAAGAAACAATATGGAATATCATTGAAAAGTGTTAAGAATTTAGAACTTTTCAATAATGCGAAAGTTTTCTTGTGTTCAGCATGTGGAAACTGTGCGAGGTAATGAAAATAATGAATTTTCCTCAATACACATTATGAGGTCCATAGTTAGCTTGTACAATGATCACGAAGCCACAGTAAGAACAGGATGTCAGGGAGTAAGGTGATGATGCCTGCTTTCTCCTCACTCGATTAGTATCTATGCTGAGGACATATTGAGTGAAGCATTGCATCACCTTAAGACAGGATTAGAATAAATGGCAGATTGATCAGCAATCTGAGGTAGAAAATTGATACAGTACTCCTTTGTAATGACAAGGAAGAAACAGGACGAATCCGTGACAAAGTTAATGAGATCAGTAAGAACAGAGACTACAACCTTCACTTGTTTCTAGTTCTTTTCTCTTTACAGATTTCCACACACACGCACGCACGTCATTGATGTCTCAAAGTCTCGCAAATGATCATGTGGGATTGATATTAAAACTATTTATTGAATCTATTTTTAGTTCTTTACGTTTGTGTGCTTCTCTCTATGTCCTCGGTAGCATTTTTTTTTTGTTTCTATTTTTTTCTTCTGTACTTTTTATGGTTCATATTTCGCTTCCCTACAAAATAAAGAGCATGCAATGCATTTGAAGCAGTTACAGGAATTGTATAAGTTTTAAGCAACTTAAAAACCACTTCAGTTCGAAATACTAAGTATTAATAGGAGGCTTAGAAACTGAAACCATCATCCATAAAATTCTAAGGTAGATCACTCTGAAAGAATGCATTTTACTTTCACTAAAAATATTTCATGTTTATCTGCTGAAAAAGTTCTTCTTTCAGTTAAAACATGAATTGTTACTTCGCTGGAACACTTGGGAGCGTCAGAAAAAAGTCATATCTGCTTCTGAATATCAGTATAAAAAATTCGTTAATTTTTTTCAATCTAAATAATGATGCATCATTATGCAACCCATTCAAAGATATGTATATATCCCACCGACCAACCCCTTTCTCCTATCCACTCGTTTTGCTCTATATTGTCAAAATGTCCGTATACCGCCTTCCTATAGGTGTTGACCACCATCTTCGTGTGAAGTTATTCAGACATTCCAGCAATCTTGTAGCCAAAACACTGCTACAGCACTGTTCTTTCAAACCCAGCAATCAAAATAACGTCGTCTTTTTATTTACGAGAGTGAGTTGAAAAATCACCATGACAGCTGTAACGCATACCCATCCACCAGCCCATTTCACACCGTTCAGAAGCCGAAAATCACGGCCCCAACATATGGAAATAGTGATGGTTCTATTTCCATTATTGCCAATTTCGTGAACAGATTTCAATGTAACCATTGAAGTAAACTCTTCGATATTTCTACCTAAGTGCAACATTGTTAGCATTATAAAGGCTTCGTTTTTCATTTTTTTTTGTTTTGCAAACAATGAAAGAGTAACTTGTTGACGTTACAATACGCAATGCGATGACGTTTGAAGAAAGGAGCAATCTAATGATTCAAATTGTATTAAGGGATATTATTTTAAGTGACAAATAGCTGTCACTTAAAACTCCAATGTATTTTCACCAGTCGACAGGTGCGATATTGAACAAATTACTGTCTAATCTCATTCTTTTGAGAGCTCTGCAATCTACTAATTAATTCAGTTGCATTGCGTTTCTTAGAAGAACCGGTATCGCCATTTTGTTGAAGTGATATCGTTTGTTTCTTCTTGGATTGGCTTGTACTTTGTCATAATTATTGGTTTTTAATTGGAATAAACGTCTGGCATGCTTATAATGAGAAATGTTTCTATCTTAAATAATCATCAAACTGCATATACCTGCACAGACATCACAAATATTACTCCGACCCATGGCCAGATATTGGCATTTGCTAACAAACTACAGTTTAGGCTTAATATTACAAGATTCCTACGAAAAACTATCCTATCCTATTTCATACGACTGGTGGGGGATAGCTATATGCTAGCTACCATATTAGGGAGATGATTATGAGCAAGCACGAAAAACTATGAAACCTAAAATTAATTTTTTTTTATGGAAGTGCTGTTTACACTCCTCAGTGCTAAACCGCCCGAAGAAAGAGTGTCATGAGTTCGAGTCTAGTCGCCGATTAGAGGGCCTTTTTCGACCGTTTCCCGAGTTAGTCGATCTCTGGCATGGGCAAATGGTTTTTTTTTTTTTTTCTCCCGGAATCTCGGGTTTTTCGTCCCGTAAACTCAAGAAAATCGACCGTAGAATCCACACTATTTTTAGACATTAAAAATATTGTATTAGGGTTAGGTACCACGAGATGGCGGCACTTGTTGGCTACCTCCTCATTGCGTGCCGTTTAATTAGTGATAGCCTTGGACCAGCTATCTCTGATTGGCTACCAGTGGGGTTTGATCTACCCACTCAGTTAGATAGGGCTAAAACAGCCTCACCTACTCCCTATACGGGAATAAAAGCTGTTAGCTTTTTTTTCTCTTTTTTTTTTAACTTAGTGGTGGGAGCGTCTTAAAAGTTATAGTTTAGGGATCATTAAAACCTTAAATCGGGTCCGACCATAACATTTGAAATATGCATTCCAGAATGAAACCTGAATGTCTATACTCAGCTTGTCCAACCCGCGGCCCAGGACGGCTATGAATGCGGCCCAACAAAAAATCGTAAACTTACAAACTTTATGAGATTGTGACTAAAAAATACCATTAATAATACTACAAATGCAATTTTAACATGCTATTAATTTATAAGCAATGAACTTTTGAATTTAACACGTTCTTTAGCAATGAGAGATTCATAAAATCATTCTCAAATAATTGTATTTATTCAAAATTGCCGCCCATGCGAGTAGTTACTTCTCGACATAATAAATGGCGCTAGCGCTCGTGCTCCCTACTTTTACCACGCAATAGATGTCTCTCTATGTGCGGCATGGGTACGCTGGTACGGCTTTCAATGTGCAATTGTAAACAGTCGAGTTGACACCGAAGAAAGGTACAGACGTTACGTGTGTTTGTGGCCATTTGGCGATTAATTTTTTTAGTAGTAAAAATTTGGCGATTAATTTTTTTAGTAGTAAAAATTTGGCGATTTGGTGATTATTAAACCTAGCTTTCTAATTTTCAATCTATTTTTTTTTTTAATTCCAGCATAGCTTCCACAGCGTCTCAAAAGAAAACCGAACCAAAAAACAAAAGAAAAATTATATAAGAAGGAAGATTGTTCAACGAAAAGTGGACAGGCGACTGTTTTTTTGTCGAGGCAAATACTAAGGCAATCTGCTTATTTTTTAGGGAATTTGTGCCAGTTTTCAAAGACTACAATTTGAAAAGGCATTACACGCAAAAACATACTGCGAAATTTAGTGCGTATCAAGGAATGTGTCGTAAAGACAAAATAGCGGAACTGAAAAAAAGTCTATCATCTCAACAAAATTTAAAAAAAAAAAAAACTGAAGCGGATTCTATTGTAAAAGCTAGTTATGTGGTTGCAAACTTGATAGCAAAAAAATCAAAACCGTATGCCGATGGTGAGTTTATTAAGCAATGTATGGAAAGCGTGGCAGATATAATTTGCCCTGATAAAAAAGGGGATTTTTCTAAAATCAGTTTGTCTCACCAGACTATAGCCAGACGAATTGATGAAATAGGAAAATCTGTCGAAAAAGGTTTGGAGAGTAGAGCTGCTAATTTTAAATTTTATGCTTTGGCGATAGACGAAAGTACTAATGCTACTAATACAGCTCAATTGGCAATTTTTATTAGAGGTATTGATGACGAATATAATATCACTGAAGAAATGGCTTCTTTAGTCACAACTAAATCAAGAGATTTATACGAAGCAGTGAAAAATACGTTAAAGCGATTTTCTTTGTCCATTGTGAACATATCTGGTATAGCTACTGATGGTGCCCCGGCGATGATAGGTAAAAGAGATGGACTTGTAAAATTAATAGAAGACGATGAAATTGCCTCCCAAAATTTAAGTATGATGAAATATCACTGCATATTACACCAAGAAAATTTATGCGCAAAAGCTTTAAAGATGGATAACGTCATGCAGATTGTCATCAAGGGTGTAAATTTCATAAGGGCCAAGGGATTGAATCATCGCCAATTCCAGGACTTCCTTAAATTTATGGATGCTGACTATGGGGACATCATTTACTTTTCGGAAGTAAGATGGTTAAGTCGAGGTAAAATGTTGAAAAGATTTTATGATTTGCCAAATAAAATCAAGTCGTTTATGGAATCAAAAACAAAATTGGTGCGAGAACTTGACGATGAAAACTGGCCTACAGATTTGGCATTTTTAGTAGACTTGACCGCTCATTTAAATGAGTTAAACATGCGTCTTCAAGGTGAAAACCAACTGATCAATAAAATGTTTCAAACTATAAGCGCGTTCGAAATGAAACTGGAACTATGGCAATCTCAAATTAAGGCAAACAATTTTATGCATTTCGACACGTTGGCTAAACACGGTCCTGTGAACAACGAAAAATATGCAGCCATGCTTTTCAATTTGATACAGGAATTTGAGAAGAGGTTTCAAGATTTCCGGAAAAATCATCAATCTTTTGATATATTTGCGACTCCATTTTCAGTCGACATAAACATATTACCTGCCAATTTTCAAATGGAATGCATAGAGCTATAATCTGACATTCAACTTAAAGAAAAATTTAATCATGTCTCTTTACTGGACTTCTATAAGCTATATCTTCCCAGAGAAAAATATCCCTCGCTTCACAATCATGCCTTATTCACGTCATCGCTATTTGGGAGCACGTACATTTGTGAGCAGCTATTTTCAAGGATAAAGCTCACGAAGAATAAAACTAGAACCAAAATATCTGATGAGCACCTTGAGAACTCACTGAGAATTGCAACTACTTCCATCGAACCATTAGTGTCTCAAAAACAATGTCAAACATCTCACTAATTTCATGTTGCTGTCTTGTCTTTTACTTTTATAATAAAAAATTCATGAATTAATGAAGTTTAAATTACTTAGATATGCTAACTATACATTCTACGTTTTTTTGCACATCAGCTATCGTTAATGTTAGTGTATTTTATGTGTGGCCCAAAACAACTCATCTTCTTCCAATGTGGCCCAGGGATGCTAAAAGGTTGGTTTGTTACGTTCATACAATGGCTCGTTAAGTTTTTTCTGTTTCTTTCTTTTTTTCCTGTTTATGTTTGCACCTTTTAAATTCTATTTTTTATGCTAGTTATAATAATAAAAGAAAAGCAGTGGCGAATTCTCCATGCTTGCTGCGCAAGCTCATTAATTGAGAAAGAAATAATATTTATTTGTTAATAAATGCATGCGTTTATAAGCATTCCATTTAGGCTTTTATTTTTGTAGACAGAAGACGTTTTAAGCTTGTGCGGCAATAATTGAGCTTTGCGTTGTGTATCGAAGGCCGACGCTAGTCAAGCTACCTTGGCTTGCTCGGTTGTGGGAGCATCCGGGTTCTCGCTTCAGCACTGTGATTTCATGCGCGCGTATAGCCATTTCTGCTCCCTCCACGTCATCTCACCCTCTTGCTTAAACACGGGCCATACGCAGTCAGAGTAGCTCTAGCTAGTGAGCTTCAGCCAGCCTTTACAAGTGTGCGTGTTGCTTGGGAAAATTAAGTTACAACCAACTTTTTATGACGATGTTATTGACCAGTTCATAAAGAAGAACTGTAGGATAGAATTTGTATTCAAGTAGCTAAATTGAAAGTGATAGAATATCATTTGTAAAATAAATGTTGTATTTGTATGATTAAATGTACATAAATTTCTAAATACTGTACATACTTTTAAATGGTCAGTAATTCATTATTCCGCTAATTAGACTTCAATCACACCTCTCATTCCCTGAATTTGATAACAAGAGCAAGCGTGAATTTCAAGACCAGCATTCGCCCTTGAAGAAAAATATTCCGTTTTTAATTCGATATTTCGTTGGGTGCCAGATGAGTGAAGCCAAAGTTTCATGGAGGACTGGGATCAAAGGATTCACTGAGAAGCTACTTCTCCTGGTGAATTCTAAATGGATATCGATTAGTTTCTCTTGGTGTGATTGTAGGATTAGCGGAAATGGAGAAGGGAATGATGGACACCAGTTCATTGGAATGGCATGAACGATGAAAGCATTGAAAACACAATACAGAGTCCCGATCCTATCAGACAATCGGAAAAAAAAAAGGAGAGAGGGGAACTCCGTCATAATGACTGATAGGTGAATCAATGAGAGAGGGGAAGGATGGTGAACCTCACCTCTTTGGTCAGCATAAGTAATTAAAAAAAATTTTTTTTTTTTTAGATTTGTTGATGTCCTTCCCATCGTGTTCTAAAATTGGGAAGATTTAGGATTTCAGGTAAAAAAAGTAACGTCTATACAAAAAATGGTGCCATGAAAAGTTAGAAATAAATGGCCGCCCATGGAAAAAATGAAAGAGACATTGTCGTCTGGTGACGTGGGTATTACTTAAGATAAGTGGAAGAGAAATAACAGCTTTATGCGAGAAAAAATATAGCTTTGGTACTTCGGTAGCATTAAGTCGAGTATAGCGATAAAGATTGCACTGCAACTATACTGGATGTGCTGTATAATATACAATAGAAGCTGACATTGACTTCAAACTTCCTAAGATAACACGAATGATCATTAACATTTTTAAACCTAACCAAGTTCAAAAGCATGCAAGAGTATGCATTTATAAAGTTTGGCAACATCTTCTCTGTTGTATGGAAGTGAATTGTGCACCATAAATCCTTCAGAAGAAAAAACCGAAAATGGAGAAATAAAATTCATATGAAGGAGAGCAGACTATACTCTCAGACAAATTGGACAAAGTATACCAATATCGAAAGTGCATTTTGGTGGATACGAACTTCAAGTTCAAAAGTCACACACAACAAAAATTGCAATGGAGAAGCAAACCATGACATGTCTGATTAAGGATCATTTTAGGATTCTGTCTGGACTATTGTGTGCAGGTTTGGTCTCTAAAGAAGTGGTGGAAAAGATGGTGTAAAGAACAGTTGCAAAGATATCAGGATTATACAGTGCAAATTATGAGGACAAATTGAAAGTATATGGACTACAAAGTCTGGCTAAGAAGAGAAAAAGGGTGATATGGTAGAGGGTCTATGAACTTTTAGTATTATAAGATATTGTCTAATGAAATTTTTCATTATGTGGAAAAAATAGACAGAACACGGGAACATCCATAGAGTTGTTCATGGTTAAGAAGATGCTAGTTTTTTCTCTGAGTGTGAGTGATTGGAATGTTTTGCTTTTGAAGTGGTGAATGTATCTAGCGTGAATGATTTTAAAAGATGTATGAGCTGGTTTGCGTGATGTGCAGCCTCCTTAGATCAGTCCTTGATTCCTTAGTGGTCTCAGATAAAAATGATTACATTAATAATAACTTCAACACTCCGTACACGTAATTATTACATAGTAATAATTACGTGTTTATACTTGCATGCACGTTCGTGCTTATGTGTAATGTAAATAGTATAAACGAAGTTTACCTTTGATTATGAAAAAAAAAATATTTTGTATAGACATTAATTCTAGTCATTGTTGCCAGATGGTAGTATCTAGCACTGAAATTTTTGTTATGGAATTATATAATTCTTATTTAAATTAAGGGGATATTTTATCCCACATTATTTCAAAGCCGAATAAGAAAACTCTAAGATAGAAATTAAAGAGTTACATTCCGAATATAGCAAACTATAAAAGTTCGGTGAGTCCAAGCGTGAGCAAACACCTGGGTGGTACAATACCGGGCAACTTGTAGTAAAGGAGGATAAAGCTAGGATCGCTATTCTTAGTATTTGCCCCAATGCAAAACTCATCCCCTAGGAGATGTATGTTTCATTAATTTATCTGTGCACCTTTCTTAGTTTTCTTATTCGGCTTTGAAATAATGTGGGATAAAATATCCCCTTAATTTAAATAATTTTTACATCACCGAAGTGAAGCCTTTTGGCTCTTTATTTCATTAATTATATAATTCTTGTTTACCTTCTTTCCGTGTACATGTAATTGCAGTTAGAAATAATGGCGAGAATAAGTAATAATATTTATTTACGTATTGTGTAACCTAATGGAAATTGGAGTTAGTGTTTCAATGTACAGTCCAATATATGATTGGAATTACAGGTGCATCCTCACAATGAGGTTGTATGGAAATCAAAAATTCGAATATAATTTATTTTTAAGTAAAAATTTTTAAAAAAATTTACTCCCCTATTGAGAATGAATTGCAGTAGAAATTAACCATTTCTTGATTTAACACGTTCATTGCCAATCACGCGATATCGCGCGATGCGAGTTCTCACCAAACGGCCGATCACGCGTTATCGCGTTGACGTCGCTAACTAAATAAAAAAAATTTGGCCACCACACGAAATTCCAATTTTCAGCTTGGCCATGAAAGTGTTAAAGAAAGATTTTCATGACTACTGGCAAGCATACTAATACATTATATTACACAAAAAACGTTATAAATTTCATACAAATTGAATTGCAATATGTTTTTTATATACCTATTTATATATACTTTATATACTATATATGCCTCCGTGACCAGGAGAAATCCTTATATGAGCTTTCTAAATTGAATGTGAATTAGCCGATCTCATACGGAGGTAGCAGATTTTTTTCTTCTCCCAGAAACTCGAATTTTTCACCCCACGTATAGACAAATCGGCCTTCGGAACACACGCAATTTACAGACAAAAAATACTGTTGGTGGTCATGATGGACGATAGATGGCGTTATTGGGTGTAGTAGAATTAATAGTGGAGGGGGTGAGATGTATTTAGCAAAGTAGAGTAGAGTGCTCTCTAGGACTCCCTTAAAGGTGTCATGTAATAATAATGTTTTTGGCAAAAGTTAAGGACGTAGTTAAGGAATTAACTTACATTGCTTAAGAAAATTATGCAGAAAGATGTTTCAGTATTGACCTCAGCACTGCCGTATCTATCCCTTTCAAGAACATTCTCGCGATGGTAAGCAGTACCACTTTCATGCCAGATCAAGTGTCGTCTAGAATCGGAGGAAAGATTAAAACGACTCTCATCTGTAAAGAGTACATTAACCCATTGGTGTCTTGTCCAATTTTTATGGATACAACACCACTGAAAACGTGATCTATGAAGAACCTGTCGATGAAGGATGCAAACTACAGTCTTCGGGCGTATAGGCCTACTTGTCACAGTTTGGGGATATCTGCGTACCTTTGCTTGAATGAAGCCAACTTGCAAGCTGGCCTGCCGTGGTGCGTCCAGAGTCTGGATACGATGCTATGTGAGATTCCAAACTCTCTGGCAATATCAGTCATATTTGGGAATTAATTTTAATATCCATTAGAATAGCTGTAAAGAATTGTAGAATTTGGGGTACTGCTCTTGCACAAGAAGGCAGTATCCTATCATGGATTTTCTATGGAAACAACCAAAGCAATATTCAAATATAGCATGAATACTTTGTAGACTTTATTCTAGAACTACACGAAAGATCTTGACCACAAGCGAAAGCCATTGTTATTCCCCACCATAAGAAAAGCAGAACTGTTGTCTATAATCCATCAAACTACACTAAAAGTTCAGGAACCAATGGCATCATTGGTTCCTGAACATCAGACCCACAGCTAGCGTAGGTCTGGTCTCACTAAAACTAATAAATAAAACCGGGATAAAACTAATCAGATACCCAGCATGTTAAAGACTAACCTAATCACATCTATGTACAATTAATTGATAGTATCTACACTACTATCAATTAAATTATGGAGCAAGTCATTTTATAAGAAACTTGCAACATATATAGAAAGCTTTCACATAATCCTAAAAATACAGTATATTTTTCAGGAGAATAAGGAATATCGATAATAAAAAAAATTTTATTATCGATAAAATTAGATATTTAGTATAATTCAAAATTACTTAAAAATAAAATCCATTCCTTTAAATTGTAATTAAAGGAACGGAGTAAACACGATTAGCACTACGAACACTACTACTGGCGCAAACTGCATATAAATAACAGTGGAACTGGGTGACGGACAGTGCCGCATTACGCTAATAGCTCGCATCTCACTATGACGTGCATATGTTTGCGCGCGTAGCAAATACTAGCAATATGACACTGGTAAACACTGCTGCTAGCGTCCTTCGCCCTCTTAAGTGCTACAAGATGGATTTTTTATTATTTTTTATACAAAATAAGAGAATTGTATAGGATTGTTGATAAAATTAAATATTACAAGCAAATATAAATTAATAAATAAATTTATATATATCGAGAAAAATTGGGGGTGCTGCAGTTCCGTAGTGGCTATGCACGAGCCGCCCCTGGCGATGAGAAAATATCAAAATTAGTTTCATTCTCGCGTAAGTTTTTGAACCGCGAACTGAATTCTTGTAGTCTCTGTATTTCCTCTGAATATTTTTTTTTCGTTTCAGGTGGATTTTCTTTTTTCAAAATTGGAAAATGATCCATATTATTAGATTTCAGTTGCCTATTCTAAATTTTTAGTTTATTTTCAAAGGCTTTTATCGAACATTTCATTAATAAGTTTATTCTGTCCTTGAAGATTTACATTTAATTCGTTCAAATGTTGAGTAATGCCAACGCAAAATCTCACGTCCAGTCCTTGTCATTAAATTCTGGAAACGGGTTGTCTTTCATCTCCAAGAATAACTGAATTTCGCTCTTCAAATCGTACACACGCTTAAGCATTGTGCCGCAACTTAACCATCGAACCTCGGTGATAAAAAGAATATCGCCATATTCGCATCTCTCAAAAATTCCTCAGAAATTCGCAATGATTCAGTCCTTGAGAGCTAATAAAATTTACAACTTCAATGATCAGTGGAATAACATTTTCAAAACTTTTGCACTCAAAGTTTCTTGGTGCAAACAGTGAGAAATAATTATTTCGCGTCCCTAATCTTTTTATCGTCTCTGGATAATAATCCGACAGACCAACATTCACACTAGACATGGCTTGAGCTCCATCTGTTGTAATACAGACGATCTTTTCTATTGGGATATTTAATTGATTAAGAACAGTTTTCAGTTCCCTGTATATATCTTTTCTGGTAGTAGTTTCTTTCAATGGAATTAAAGGTGCAAATTCTTCGGTGATGTTAAAACTAGAATCTGTTCCTCTCAAAAAGACAGCAAGTTGTGCCATATCACAACTTTCATTCAAAAGCCAAAGAAATCCATTCTAACTTAGAAATATGTCCCTGCTACTTACTGGATTACTTAGAAATATTTCCTCGATACTTTGTGAAAGACCGTCAATCCTTGCGATTGTAAATCGCGACAAGCCTGATTTTCAAAATTATATCTTTTTTTTTTATTTTATCAGTGAAAGCGACATCTGCTACCACTAGTTAGCATTCTTTTACTATTTCTCCATCAGATAACGATTTCATTCTTTTTTGCCAAAATTTGAGTACCAATGTAGCTTGCATGAACTGTAATATCTGCAGTTAATGAAGCAGCTCTAAATACTTTTGCCGTTGTTTAAGATTTTTTGCAGTTGATTCACTTTGTTTTCACGTGACTGTCCTTGCAAATGTCAAAATTTGAAGAATGTTTAGTTTTATAGTGCCTCTTGATGTTATATTCATTGAGAACAGATATCTTTTCACAACATATCAAGCAAACAGCAGTCTTTTATCCAAGTAAAAAAAAGTCGCATGTCCACTTTTGTTAAACTGACAATTTTCATCCTCAACTTTTCGTTTTCTAGATTTTGAACTCATTGATTAAACAGTTTTCTGTTTGTAAAAAAAAGAAAAAAAATTGTCAAGTTGCAATTTTTGAAAAGAAAAAATTATATTACTGTTATAAAATTATAATTTGTTTAGAAGACCTACCTTGCATCAATAAGTTTATTCAAGAATAATGCAACTACTTTCATATATTGTTAAAGTGCGACTGAAAATGCAAAAGCAAATGGCACAATCATGGGAACTATCATTGCGAGAAATATTTTTCATGTGACTTCTTAAATGCATGCTTCCTATTAATAGCACATGCTTTTTGCTCAAATTTTTACACTTTAGCTAAATGAAGTGAAATATTAAAAAAACGTTTAATTTTCTTGACCCAAAAGCTCTGGAATGACTTTTAATGGGATTATATTGATCAAGTGCATATAATAAACAACTATGTTATACCCAACTACGGCTATTGGCATCTTCGGGGGCACATAACTGATGTAAGGCACTAAAAAGTAAAAAAACTGTTACAAATTATAATCAACCGATTCCAATTATATTAAACAAAGAACAGAGCGCATACAATACATGCATAGAGTGTGCATGATATCACTGAAGTGAAATGTTTTGGTAGGCTGCAGGTTAGTAGTTGTAGGGCTGCATGTCCCCCATGGGTTGCTTAGCAGTGATCTAGATGTCTTTGAAACATTACAAGACATCCAAGTTTACAACTTTATTTCTTCATGGAAAGAGATTCCTTCAAAAAAATTCGCTTAACGCAGCCTTTTGCCTTTTATCCTGTTGAGTGCTACCATGCAATCCCCTTTTGCACACAATTTGACAATTTTGAATGTATACCCACTTTCTACTTGAAATAGTCAGTTATACAAATTGCCACAAGTTGACTTGTCTGAATTTGCAGTTGTAATCTACAGAAATAGTTTGTCCTTAGGTTTTAGATACCAGTAAATGGTCTGCATATATACAAATGCAAAAGCAGAAATCATCATGCTACATTTAAGGCTTGCTTTGTCATGATTACTTCTCATTTTACTTTGAGTGGTATCAAGGATCACACAATCATCCACATCTCTCACATACACTAGTGTATAATGCATTCTTATTTAAACTACTAATTATTTAGTTAGTTCAATTCAGGGTAAAATTAATTATAAAGCATCACATAAACCACCAAACAATTTTATTGACTGTGAAGGCAGCTTGGATCATGAGTTCTTACAAAAATTTGTTAAAGGATATATATACACACAACCTGAAGAGATTTCCAATGTACATTCAAAATTTTGTGCAAGAGATCCACAAGACATCTTTTGGCTTTTGTTAATAGCAAAATAATAAAGGAATTATAACAATATACAGTAACAGATATATTCACATTTTATTTAAGTAATTTATCTATATTTTGGCATATGAGTTATTTTCACTCAATAAAAAAATTTAAAAAAAAATTAAAAAAATTAATGTTTCTGGTTCATTATGAATATAAAATTATTCAATCCTAACTGCAATTGTTACTCAACTTGGAAAAATTGAAACAGAAAAATTTAATACTTTTAACTAGTGAAAGGAAACTGCTACATACCTTATTTTCTGAACACAAACACAGAAAGTGCTAATTCAATCTCTGGATGCTGATAAATTAGGTACTTGAGCTTAAGTCATCACAGTAATATAACATTCCATATTTATTGACCACAGAGATTAATAAGGTGGTATGCATATTAAAATAATGTCTCTGAAATTCGATATTTCTCATTTGCCCCAAGTTCACAATGCCTATATCAAATATTTCGTTATTTTTATTTTTGTGATTATTGTTTTAGCTGCAAATTTTCATCAATGCAGGATGATCACATTCCAAGTTTTAATTAAAATAGCCAGGTGTATTGCACCACCCTAAATCAAATTAGACTTCGATTCTGAAATGTGTTGCGATCAACAATTCTGCACTTATTAAGAACAATTACACAGGACATGTACTAGAAAACAACTTGATATAAAAACATTCATTGGCAATTAAAAAAACAACAAAACAGTGGAATGTTCTGCAGGAATGTCTTATCTGTTTAAAATGCTAACGGGGTTGAGTATTATACATGTTACAATGACACTTTATCGATGCCATCCATGTTGGGCTTATTAACACAGTTTTAACTCAATCCATATGCCATCAAACTATATTCTTAAGCACACATTTAATACGAAATCTCTATCTCCATAATCCAAGATTATCACTTAAAAAGTATCAGTCCAAAAATTGATTAATGGTGGTTTCCACTTCTGACCATCACTCATCTCCAGCTCCTGTATTTCTTTTTACTTTACGTTGGCGAGGAGACCTCCTTGGAGACTGCTTTGGTGATTTGTCTTAAAACAAAAAAAAAAAGAAAAGAGACTGAGATGTAACTAAATACATAAATACAAAATCTACTATTATATATTATTATATAGTTTGAAATTTATTTTAGATTTGGCCAAAAGCCAAATCCCAGGAATTTTCTGCAAGTTTACTATAGAAATATATTATAGAAATTTGACTGTATATAGTAAATCAAATAAGACCATGCAATGGGAGCTTACTTAAAAGAGGTCTTTATACCAACTATCTTAGTATGTCAACTCATATAAGATTTATTCAAAGATAGGGATATATTCAAACATGGGTTAACAGCAATGAAATCCATACTGGAGTTCATTTATTCACTGTGATATACTACTTTGTACAAATTAATGTGCATTTATTGATCTACCCTAATAATAGCATTTCTGGATGGAGTCATGCATTTTACTTAATAATTAATAGAATGTTAGTTCTCTATATATTCAGTGACAAGATCAGGCAAACAAGAATGGGTTGTCATCAATTATGTAGCTCAGGCTTCCATATTACTTGACACACACATTTTGAGCAGGTCTTGTGAAAAGTGACAAGATAAAGAGGAGAAGAGACAGAACAAGTGATAAATTACCTAGACACACAGAACAAAAGTGGCAATGGAGGGAAGAAGTTATTATTTTCATTATTTTCAATGTCTTAATTCATTAGAAATGCTTTACTTTAGTGCGATCAACTTGTTATGCTAACATAATTACTATGAATAAGTAATATAATGCATTAAACAACGCTGGATGCAGATATGTAATCCCAGAAAAACAGAATGCGCCATTAACAGTTCATAAGGGTAGTGTAATAGAATGCTGTGCCATTGCTGTTAATCATATGCTGTTAATTTCTTTAATTTAAGTGTCTTTATTTTTTCTCAATACCTTATATATTATCTCTTTATATGCCATTATTTTATTATCTTTACTATTCTACGTGTTTTTTCTATATATTTTCCTTTCTTACTCTGCCTATATTAGTAATATCTTTTTATCTTTATTCTAATTAGTGGTGCATGCTTTCTCTCTCTGAATCTTTCTTGCTTATGTTATTATGTACTATGTTTATATGTTTATCTACCCTTCGCACTATGAGTCTTATACCTAAGATACTAGAAAATTTAAACTTTATTTAATTTAGACTGCACCACTAATATCATTTAATTAGCATAAAACTTAAATAATACAGCCGGCAGATTTCTCTCTCTAACACAAATTCCTTCAATAAAACTTTACACAAACAGCTGTGGTCTATTCTTTTACTTAATTTTACGCTTAGGCTATATCACTTAGTTTCCCGCTCACAAGTTCAATTTATTTAGGAACAGTGTAGTTGTAAAAATAAACAAACAGGCAGCACTCTTTTAACAAAAAGAACAAAACAGTTTATTTACATTACTATGAAATATACATGAATTTAGACATTAGGGAGATTGCTTTCTCTATCCATTTATAAAATCTTTAGCATAAATTATAACCTATTTACTTCAACACTAATTAACTTCTTTAACTCACAATCTTATTTACTCTCTGCTTACAAATTCAACTTATTAAACTTCTAGTTTACTTGCAAAGCAGGTTAGTTAACTCTCTGTTAAGTTATCTTTACAAAATTTATATCAACTTCCAATATACCAAATCGATTCTCTTAATGACAATTCTTACTACTATTGAACAATCTCTTAAAAGTCCATCTACAACCTACTATGAGAGGGAATAAACAAAAGGTTTAACTTACAAGACTCAGCATTGCACATTCAGTCAAAAGTCTTTCACTACAGTCTTATGGCATTTCTTTCAATTCAGATCTTGAGCTTCCTCAGGAATGTCTGGCTTCAGTAATATATCTCAATGGGAAAATAGTGGGCTGTGAACTACGACTGGCAAAAGGTTGTTCTCCCACGGCAAAAAAGAAAATCTTCCAAGCAAAGTTGCTTCGAGTAATTTACATCGCCTTTTCTCCTCTGCTTTGGCTCGCTGAAAATGCCTGGACAACTGCCGTCTCCAATAGCTCAAACAGCCGCTTCCAAATGACCGTAATTGCCACCAACTAATTCTCTTATGGACTCCCGAATCTGTTCCCTCTTTCTGGCGATAACTAGAAGCCTTTCCTTTTTCGGCAACGTCTGGAAGCTCTCTCTCTGGCCTAGAAGTCGTCTCTCACTAGCAACGTCTCGAACCGGGAAGCTCTTTATGCTTGGCTCAGTCCCTTTTTATTATCCTTCTCTGAGACCTCGTACGAAGTTTGTAACCCCCCCCCCGAAGAATTCGGCATGAATCTTTCATCTTAAGTTTCAAGTTCGGTCCGTCCTTTGCTATCTTCTGTGCCTTCTTTTGATTGTAAGTTGCCAGTCATCGGAAAGTTGTTGGAACCTTTCTGACTGACTTTGGAGGTGTTTACATGCAGAGCTTGTAAGCCTTTCTCATACACACAAAGTGTATAAACAACCTTTCTTATGCCGCCATGTAGATCTATTACATACAGTTCCAGCGGCAAAAACATTGCCTTTGTTTTTAACATTCTAACATATTCTCATTAAAGGAGTATATACAGTTAATTTCCAAAGGGCTATTTACAAAAACATATCTAGTACAAAATATACAGAGACAAACAAGTTATTTTTACAACATTCTCATGGGACTTTTGACCTACGTAAAAATTGATGTAAAGCGTTTTGATATTTTTAAGCTACATCAAGTTTTTACAGTAGCTAATGAAAATAAAACTAATGTTAATATATATACCAGCTTCCCCTTAATCTGTTAAGTCCAATGGCCCATCATGGCCAAGTTATCTGGCATCATAAATCTAGCTAATGTCATGTTAGGATAGTTAAATCAGTATACATAGCTGCCATGAATTAATGAAGCAAACTATATTTTTTGGCCAGTGTATTTTGGAGATGACACGAGGGCAACTAACTCGCCATAAATAACACTGGCCAACAAAAAAATTTTTTTTTCCCTGCTGATTATGATCTGACACTTGTTTTTTACTAATTTGGGTACGCTGATTTCAAATATCAAACCCATTTTTCTCTATCACATCAGGTTTTTCCTCTGTGGCATTTTCTTTTTGCTAATTTGTAAGTTTTTGATAGTTTTAAGGAGGCAGTACTATTTAGAGGATCAAAAAAATCGATTTTTTATTATTTTCTAAAAGTATGTACTTTTAAAAATCTGTTCCTAACTTTTTATCAAGACATTCGAAAAATTCCCGAAGATATAGCTTATTATTCAAAGCGGTGCACAGATCAGAATCGAATCGGAGTGCTCACCGCTCTCACTTGTTAGTAAACGAATAAATGCGCAAGAACCTGCAACGGGACGTACTGGCGCTTTGAATGCGAGAGAGGGTGATAACCGACCTAATACATTTAGTTGATGAAAAGTAGGTGATGACAACTGCCTAAAACAAATGAATGCTATGGTGCTATATGCACCATAGCGGACAAAGAACGATCAAAATTAGTCAATCGATCGTGAAAGTATGATGAGCGCTTATAACGTTTCAATAAAGTCTCTGTTTTTTTTTGTCTTGTTAATTGCATGTTAGTTGGCAGTGAAGAAAATACATCATGTCTACTACTCGAAAATGTGTCAATAGTGTAGACTCCTTCTGCTACATTTGTGGCAGCTTTACTGTTCCCAGTCAAAGGACAAATATCACTGATTTTGTTAAGAAAGTGTACTTTGCATACTTTGACGTAAAACTTGCAGATCAGGACAATTCATGGGCTCCAAATAAAGTGTGTAAGTCATGTGTAGAAAATTTACGACAGTGGAGCAAGGGAAAATGCCAAAAATTAGCTTTTGGCATTCCAATGATTTGGCGTGAACAGAAAAATCACGTAGATGATTGCTGTTTTTGTTTAGTTCAGACTTCTGGTCATAATAAGAAGAATAAGAAAAAAATTGTGTATCCAAATCTCGACTCAGCAATTCGGCCAGTTGCTCATTCCAATGAAATAGCCGTGCCAATTTATAAAGGACTTCCTTTACTTGAGAACGAGCATGATCGGGATATGCCAGATGTTCTTGAGGAGCAAGACCCGGATGTTGATTTAGACAATGAAAATTTAATTTCTAGTTCTGGACCGCAACGTTTTACTCAAGCGGAATTGAATGACTTAGTAAGAGATTTGGGCCTATCAAAGGAATCATCGGAATTGTTAGCTTCAAGATTAAATGAAAAAAACTTACTGGAGCAAGATACGAAGATAACTTTTTATCATAGCAGGGAAAGTAATCTTGTACAATATTTTAAACACGAGTGTGGGTTTGTTTACTGTAACAATGTGTCAGGTTTACTAACTGAAATGAGTGTTGTACAATATCATCCAAATGAGTGGCGTTTATTTATCGACAGTTCAAGCAGAAGTCTCAAGTGTGTCTTACTACACAATAGGAATGTATATGGCTCAATTCCTATTGGCTATTCCGTCCACTTAAAGGAAACATATGAGGACATTACATAGGTTCTGAAGTTATTAAAATATACAGACCATAACTGGATCATCTGTGTGGATCTTAAAATGGTGAACTTTTTACTTGGCTTTCAAAGAGGATATACAAAGTTTCCATGTTTTCTATGCTTCTGGGATAGTCGAGCTAGAAACCAACACTGGAGTCAGAAACATTGGCCTCTTAGAATATCCTTAAATGTTGGAGAACAGAATGTTATAAATCAACCTTTAATTGACAGAGAAAAAATCATTTTTCCACCTCTACACATCAAACTAGGTCTTATGAAGCAGTATGTTAAAGCTATAGATTTACAAGGTGACTGTTTCCAATATATATGTGAAAAATTTCCATGACTTAGTTATGAAAAAATTAAAGCCGGTGTATTTGATGTACCGCAAATTAGAACTTTAATGAGAGACCCAAATTTCATCAACTCTATGAACGAAATTGAGAAAGAGGCCTGGACTTCATTTACGATGGTTGCGAATAATTTTCTTGGAAACAAAAAAGCATGCAATTACAAAGATCTACATGGAAACAATGCTTGAAAATTTCCAGCGTTTAGATTGCAACATGAGCATAAAGCTTAATTTCCTATACAGTCATCTTGATAGATTTCCCGAGAATTTAGGTGCTGTAAGCGATGAACAAGGTGAAAGATTTCATCAAGACTTAAAAACTATGGAAGATCGGTACCAAGGAAGATGGGATTCTCACATGATGGCCGACTACTGTTGGAGTATTCAAAGGGATTGCCAAAACAGAACACACAGCAGAAATTGCTACAAACAAAAATTTATTCCCTGAAACTCATGTGTAAGTAAAATTGTTATTTTTATATAAATATTCTTGTAATTTTTAATGAATATTGTTAAGTAGTTATGTATCTAATTATCGGCCTCTCTCGCATTCAAAACGCCAGTACGTGCTGTTGCAGGTTCTTACGCATTTATTCGTTTACTAACAAGCGAGAGAGGTGAGCGCTCCGATTCTGATCTGCGCACCACTTTGAATAATAGGCTATATCTTCGGGAATTTTTCGAATTTCTTGATAAAAAGTTAGGAACAGATTTTTAAAAGTACATACTTTCAGAAAATAATATTAAAAAATCGATTTTTTTGATCCTCTAAATAGTACTGCCTCCTTAAAACTATCAAAAATTTACAAATTAGCAAAAAGAAAATGCCATAGAGGAAAAACCTGACGTGATAGAGAAAAATGGGTTTGATATTTGAAATCAGCGCACCCAAATTAGTAAAAAACAAGTCTCATATAAAAGTCAGCAAAAATTGTGTTGGACTGTGTAACTTATAACCAAAATCTGAGACTTGATACAACCATTCAAATAAAACAAACTCTCAAACAATGCAGTATTAATAACTTATAAAATAAGGCAACTATCTGAGGTGTGACAAATTCCCAGAATGGCTTTGTACTATCATGCATATCAAGAGTTAGCAGAACCATGTGACTGTGAATGTTTGGACATGTCTGTGCTACTGTCTTGAATCATATCAAAACAATCAAGCTAGTAGTTCACAAACTATAGCAGAGTTTGCACATGCATGTTTGTTGTTTCTAGCAGAAAAAATAAAGTTTATGGAATTTAGGACAGCATGTTAATGTTTTGTGCAAAGTTAGGCAAAAGTTAAGAAAACTCTAGACATGTTAAGTGATTTGTGGTGATGCCGTGAAAGTCTGGTATATTTGAGTGGCATAAGAGGTTTAAAGAGGGAGACAGAAAGATGTGAAAACAATGAAAGAAATGGGTGACCACAAACCCATTGAATATGTGAAAAATGTAGAAAAAGTTAGGCAATTAGTTCAGCGTCAGTAATAATTAAGTGTATGGTTAGTGGCAGAATTAAATTTAAACAGAGAAAGAGTGAGGAAGATTTTGATGGATGAAAGTGAGAATGAGACAAATTGCTGCAAAGATGGTTTTGAGAATTTTGAGTACAGATCAAAAGCAGCAGCAACTTGATTTTTGACCTGATCTTTCTTCATGACCTTGAAACCAAATGCCAAAGTTTTTCCATTACATTACCAAATAATGTAATGGAAAAACAACATCTTCACCAAGAATCGAGGAAAAAAAAAAGTGAATGTCATGATCGTAGATAATTTTTTTTTTTAAATTGTAAGGACATGGTTCATTTCAATTCATTAAACAAGGACAAACACCGTCATCATTATTTAGAAGTGCTGGCAAGATATGAAGCTGTTCATAAGATGAGGCCTGAATTTTGGCCGAACAACTTGATATCTATCATCACAATGCTCCACATAATGCAATAGCTGACAGTTTCTGGCTAAAAAAAATCAATCACAAATTTGGACTTCTTCCATGAAAATTCACAGTTTACTGAATGGCAATGCATCAAATAAACAATTTGTCTAATGACAGTTCACTGCAAATGTAATTGATCAAAAAAACAATTCACTGATGATTTTTCATTGAATTCTTTTATTATTCATCAAAAGATGGTTTTCTTGAAAACTATTGTTTTAAAGGGTTCGGTAAGAATACCTAATATTCATGCGCAGGTTTCTGTGGTTAAGAAGTTCAATAGAAATATTCTGGTTTTGTGATCACATGTTTATTAGAGAACTGTTTTTAAAATACTAAAAATAACCCGACAAGTTTCGTTAGTTGTAAGACCAACATCTTCAGGGGTAAAGATAACTAACAGTTTAAAGCACAAACTATAAGAAATTATGAAAAACAAGTTCATTTGTTGTTATTATGAACCTAAAAAACATTCGTTAAAAAATCGAACAACAGATCTATACAACCGTTAATGCCTGTTAGTTGGAGACAATGCTATTTGTTGTCGCGTTCTGTGGTTCATGCTTACTCTGTCTGAGATCTGAAGTGGGTAAATTTTTAATAAACGATGACCAAACTTGATTTAAAATCAAACCTTGGTTTTTGTTGTATTGCATAGGAATTTTAATCATATTTGCCACCTCTTTGAATTTTCTTGTGAAACAATTCTTATCAATGTAGGACATGTTTGTTCTATCCCAGAGTACATCATGACCGGTAGAAGCAAGCTGTGTGATATGCTAAGCCAGATTTATATTCTCTCTTCTTGTGTATGTCCTTTTGATTCTTTTATCCTTTTTATAGTCCTTTTAGATATTTAGTCCTTTTATGTCCTCATGCGGATTTCCCCCGATCTCCCTGTCTGGCCTACATAGCAGATGTCACAGGAATAATGAATATTATAAACCCTTGGTTTTTTCATTGGGTGATATGGAGGTTTCGGAGGATGAAGAGATCTTGATATTTTTTCAAGTGGCAGGAAAGTCACTTTTATGTTGTACCTGTAGAGTAATTTGGCTAATTTATCTGTTATATTCTTAATATAAAGAAGGGTGACTGCATTCTTGAAGTCTTGTTTATTTAAGTTTTTTTGTAGGTGCTATGTTGAGAATTTTCTTAATTATCTTAGTTGTGTAACCATTCAGTTGTAGGATCTGTGTTAAATATTGTATTTCTTCTTTCCGCTTTTCTTCTGTACTGGGATGTTGTATGCTTTATCTCTGAAGGTTTTTATTAAGCCTATTTTTTTGCTTGGGGTGGTGGTGTGAGCATGAAGAAATCTTCCTGTGTTTGTTGGTTCTCTATAGATGGAAAATGATAACAGACCTGTTTTTTCTTTCATTTATTTCTATAAGGAAGTTTTTTATTTTCTTCTAGTTCCAGTGTGAATTTTATGTTTGGATGTAAGTTATTAAAGTAGTCTTTAGTCAATTCTAGTGCTGTTCCTGGCCAAATGATGAAGATATTGTCCACATAGCAGAGCCATATTTTTGGTTTTATGTGCCAGTTTTGTAAAGCATTATTTTCAAAATTTTCCATGTAGAGGTTTGCTAGAGCTTGTGAACCCATTGCTAGTCCTTTTTGTTCCCAGAGTTTGTCTTGGTAAAGGAAGAACGTGTTTTTTATGCAATGTTTGTAAAGTTGTACAATGTCCATTGGAAAAAGATTCTCCAGGACGTTTACTGTTTCATTTCTTGGAATCTTTGTGAAAAGGCTGACAACATCTAAACTCGCTAATATGTCTTAAAGATCTATGTGTATATCGTTTACTTTTTCTATGAAGTCTGTGCCGTTCTTAATGAATGATGTTGTTTTTCCTATATGTGGTAAAATCAAGTTTGGAAGGTGTTTTGCCAAATTTGAGGTTGGAGAGTCACTTCTGTCTACTACCAGTCTTAGTGGTATATTTTTTTTTATGAATTTTAGGAACTCTATATAATCTAGGCACTAGTGGGTGTTTTGATTGTAAATTCCTTTTTAATTCCTCAGACCAGTTTGGTATATTCTTGATAAGTTCATTAGTTTTGTTGTGAGTTTACCAAGTAGGGGTCTCTGTCTAATGCTGTGCAGGTATTGGAATCTTCAAGGAGGCTTTTCATTTTGTTGTTATAATCTTCTGAGTTCAAAATCACTTTGCATTGCCTTTGTCTTATTATGACTATCTTTTTATCTGATCTGAGTTTATTAAGGGTTGTGAATTCTGTTTTTTGGTGGTAATTTGCAATATAATAGTAGTGCTGTACTTTGAATGCAGATCAGGTCTGCTTTATCCCCTGATACATTTCTTATTCCTTTTTCAATTTGGGCTATGATATCGATTTTTGGGACTTGTTGAGGTGTTACAGCAAAATTAAAGCCTTTCACTAGAAGGTTTGTTTCATCTCCTGTTAGAAAAGGAAAGGTTAATAACTAATAACTTTGGATTGATCTAAATGTTTTCTTTTTCTTTTAAAAGAAAAAGAAAATATCAATCGTTTGATATGTTTAATCTGTTGTAGGTACACTGAAATTGTGGCCAAGTTCATAAAAATCAAACGCACATTCCACTCCAATACAGCCAACAGAAGAATTAGCTATATTGAGAGAAAGAATTACTGCTAGAGCAGAATTATCCAAGATTAACCAGGATACATGCAACATACATAACGAACTAGCCACATCACAGCCGTCCGAACTTTGGAACAACATAGACACTATCACATACAATAAACTACAATGGTGGCTGTAAAGAAAAAAAACGCAACCTAATTTAAAAATTCTATTCTCTTTTAAAACTAGCAATGGGTTCACTCCTCTCACTAGCTCTAGCAAACCTTTAGAGCTGGTGAGAGGAGTGAACCCTCTAGCAAACCTCAAAATTTTCTCAAAGAAAAATTTGAAAATAATGCTTTACAAAACTGGCACATAAAACCAAAAACATGGCTCTGCTATGTGGACAATATCTTCATCATTTGGCCAGGAACAACACTAGAATTGACTACATTTAAAGACTACTTTAATAACTTGCATCCAAACATAAAATTCACTCTGGAACTAGAAGAAAATAAAAAACTTCCTTTCTTAGACAACGAACTAGCCACATCACAGCCGTCCGAACTTTGGAATAACATAGACACTATCGCATACAATAAAGCTACAATGGTGGCTGAAAAGAAAAAACGCAACCTAATTAAAAAATTCTATTCCGTTTTAAAACTAGCAATGGGTTCACTCCTCTCACCAGCTCTAGCAAACCTCTACATGGAAAATTTTGAAAATAATGCTTTACAAAACTGGCACATAAAACCAAAAACATGGCTCTGCTATGTGGGCAATATCTTCATCATTTGGCCAGGAACAGCACTAGAATTGACTACATTTAAAGACTACTTTAATAACTTACATCCAAACATAAAATTCACTCTGGAATCAGAAGAAAATAAAAAACTTCCTTTCTTAGACATCCTTATAGAAATAAATGAAAGAAAAACAGGTTATCATTCTCCTTCTATAGAAAACAACAAACACAGGAAGATTTCTTCATGCTACCTCACACCACCACTACCCCAAGCAAAAAATAGGCCTAATAAAAACCTTAAGAGATAAAGCATACAGCATCCCCAGTACAGAAGAAATACAATATTTAACACAGATCCTACAACTGAATGGTTACACAACTAAGATAATTAAGAAAATTCTCAACACAGCACCCTACAAAAAACTTAAATAAACAAGACTTCAAGAATGCAATCACCCTTCCTTATATTAAGAATATAACAGATAAATTAGCCAAATTACTCTACAGGTACAACATAAAAGTGACTTTCCTGCCATTTGAAAAAATATCAAGATCTCTTCATCCTCCGAAATCTCCATGTCACCCAATGAAAAACCAGGGGTTTATAATATTCATTGTTCCTATGGCATCTGCTATGTAGGCCAGAAAGGGAGATCGGGGGTAATCTGCATAAGCGAACATCAAAAGGATGTACAAAAGAAGAGAGAACATAAATCTGGCTTAGCATATCACACAGCTTCTACCGATCATGATGTATTCTGGGATAGAATAAACATGTCCTATATTGATAAGAATTGTTTCACAAGAAAATTCAAAGAGGCAGCAAATGTGATTAAAATTCCTATGCAATACAACAAAAACCAAGGTTTGATTTTAAATCAAGTTTGGTAATTGTTTATTAAAAATTTACCCACTTCAGACCTCAGACAGAGTAAGCATGAACCACAGAATGCGACAAGAAATAGCATTGTCTCCAACTAACAGGCATTAACGGTGGTATAGATCTGTCATTCGATTTTTTAACAAACTTTTTTTAGGTTCATAATACCAACAAATGAACTTGTTTTTTTGTAATTTCTTATAGTTTGTGCTTTAAACTGTTAGTTATTTTTACCCCTGAAGATGTTTGTCTTACGACTAATGAAACTTGTCAGGTTATTTTTAGTACTTGTTTACTATTTTAAAAACAGTTCTCTAATAAACATGTGGTCACAAAACCGGAATATTTCTAAAGAATACCTAATGTCCCCCAAGATGTAGACAACGCACGTGTTATAATTATTCTGGTGTTTTTTTTACAACATGATTCTGTAATCATACCTGCTATTTCATTGTGTTGACAGTGATTTATCTCTAAACAAAAAAGTTTGTTCTACCTAATTTTTTCACAACAGTGATCAGATTGAAATAAAACTAACAAAGTTTAATATAGATCATAACTATAAAATTTCATTTATTTATTCGTATCAGGTTTCCCCCCTTCCTCCCCTCTCTCTTTTTGTTTTGGGGGAGGGGTTGAGCCCTACTAATGAGCTGTTAGGTATATGTATTTTATGACTGTAGATCTGTGTGTATACACAGAAGTCATTTTGCCTGTTCTGAGGGATGAAAAAACTGTCTACCTCTGTATGAGACCGGCCAACTCACCTTTAATCAAAGAGACCAGATATAGGTTCCTCATGTCATGAGCAGGAAATGAACCCAGGTCTTTCTGACCAAAGGAGCTACATAGGCTCTATAAAATTTCATCCAGCTAGAGTGGAATTATCAACATCATTTCCAAACTTCTTTACCAAAATTTCTAATAAAAGCGATCCTGTTGGAACTAAAACTGAAATACACTGATTCCTTGTACATTTTACAAATTCTAACATTTGTGTGTTTCCACTAAGTCAGAGAATTATTGCAATATAATTTCGCCATGTTGTCCTTTTGTAGTCCCAAATATGAGAGTGGTCTGAAAAGTTCTCAGCCTCAACCATAGATGACAACATTATCAGCAAGAGATTTTTTTTTTCTAAGTTGGTATGGTTGCATCTGTCATAAGCATCCATGTGAAATTGCAAGTCATTCTATCAAGTAGTTTGTTTTATACAGCTGTCTTAAGCAAAAGTGTTATCTGTATCCCTTGAAATGGATTAAATTGAGTATCGTGCAGTTATAAAATTCTTTGTAAAAGAAGGTTTAACATCAAAAGAAATTCATTCGAAGTTTGTGGGCACTCTTCTCCTTTGTTTTTGACAATTAAGAAATGGGTTGCAGAATTTAAACATGGCTGTACCAGCCTTGAAGATGATCCATGTGAAGGAGGTCCAAAAAGTTTAACGCTGGAAATCACTGATAAAGTGCATGAAATTGCTGAGACTATAGGCATTTCAAAAGAACGTGTAGGATATATTTTGATTGAAGAATTGCATATAAAAAAGCTTTGTGCAAGATGGGTGGTGCGTTTGCTCATAGCAGATCAAAACCGCACTCGCATGAAATTCTCTGTATGGTGCTTGGAGCGTTTTTAACAAGAATAAAACTGATTTTGTGCATCGATTTATTACTATGGATGAGACTTAGATTCACCATTATACACCAGAATCCAAACAACAGTAAAAACAGTGGACAGAAGCCAGTTGTTCAGAGCCAAAGAAGACAACGTTGGTTCCATCAGCAGGAAAAGTCATGACATCAGTGTTTTGGGATGCTCAAGGCATTTTGTTTATTATCTTGAAAAGGGTAAAACAATAACCGGGGAATATTATTCCGATCTTTTAACCAGACTAGACGAAAAGATTTGTGAGAAAATACCCAGTTTGCAGAAGGAAAAAAAATCATCTTTTATCAGGAAAATGCACCTGCCCACAAAGGTGTTTTGGCAATGGGAAAATTAAGGGATCTGCACTATGAATTGTTGGACAATTCACCCTATTCCCCCAGATTTGGCTCCCTTTGACCTCTATCTCTTCCAAAAACTAGAACTCTTCCTTGCTGATCAGCATTTTTCTTCGAATCAAGAGGTGATTACAGCTGTAGAGGGGTATTTTGCAGATTTTACTGAGAACCACTACAAGGATGGGATAATGACACTGGAGCATCACTAGAATAAATGTATTAGTCTTAAGGGAGATCATGTTGAAAAATAAAAATAATTTTTTAATTATAAATTCGTTTTTTTTTTTTTTTTTTTTCATTGTTAGGCCGAGAACTTTTCAGACCACCCTCGTATAGTAGAACTGAAAACTGGAATGGTTCGACAAATTTCTGTAAAAGGTTCATATACCAAATCGAAATAAAAATCTTCCCACAGAACTGGTGTGTGTGTGTGTGGATGTCACATACTAATACATTCTACTATTACTATTAATAATAATAATGGAGCCTCTGTAGTTCAGTCGGTAGAAACGAAGTCTTTTAGTTAGAAAGACCCAAGTTCAATTCCCATGCATTTTTAGCAGTTTTCTTCAACTGAAGGTGAGTTATCTGGTCTCATATGGAGATGACAGGGTTTTGACTCCTCTAAACTTGGGTGTTTGATCCCAAAAACCAGACTCCTGAACAGACATAAAACACTTATCAGGTAAGCAAGACAATGGGAAACCATCTTGTTCTCTAATTATTCCCTAGTAAAATAGCACTGCTATCCCACAAACTATTCTGTTGAGGAAAAAGGAAGATAAGGGGAATAATAATAATAATTAAGAATTTTTATGTAATCTTTCTGGATTGTGTAAAGCACACATAAAATACATGAAACTCATATACTGACTGAAAGGAATATCCCTCAAAAAAATGCTACATAACAAATATAAAGGGGATATCATGCTACACTTCAACTACATCACAAATTAATCCATTAAAAACTGCAGTTCTTTTTGATAAATACACTTCATGTGCCTTATAATTAAATTTTCGCCAAACTGTTCATTCGATGATTTGTAGTTTCAATGAATTATTGGTTTTTGATTAACTGTCTTTTGGTAAATTGTCATTTGATGAATTGTTTTCAGTGAATTTTTTGAATACCTTAGACCAGGGGTATGCAACCTTTTTAAGTGTGCGTGCCAAAATTGCCAAATCTTTGATGGAAATTTTTCTCACGTGCCAACCTAAATTTTGCAGAACATATCATTATTTGGTGTCTTTTCTATATTGGTTGAACCTTTTCAAATGACCAAAAATCACACACCAGTGGTAAAATCAAAGAACATTGTAACACTGAATGAATGTAAAAATTAGTGACAGAGTTTTTATTTAAAAGTCCTTCTACCCTGTTGACAGTGTGGATATTTTTTTATTTGCCTGTAAGTGTAATTCTAGCTGCCGTATACAGCCACACAATTTAGAGAGGCAATTTTTAAGCATCAGCAAAACAATAAACAATTCTGAATTTTTTTGTTTTTTTATAAAGATCAATCAGACATAAGTTTTTTCAAGTTTTTCCAATATGTTACACTGCACAATCTCATAATTGTTTACTTGACTAAAGCGCAATAAAAAAAAAAATTAAATTAAAGAAAAAATAAAAATAAAATAGAATTAAAAATGAAATAGAATTAATAAATTTTATTAATGCTTAATCCCTTAGAAGTAATACATAAAAATTACAGATAAATAAAATATTATTTTACCTACATAATATATTAAACAGAAGTTAATCTTTACCATTTTTAGCAGAAAACATCAAATCAAAACTAGAGAAAGAAAAATAGTGGAGGTTTTATTTAGCATCAATGAGACCTTTGCTGCTACATTACTGATGACATAATTTATATCAGTTTATATTTTGTAACCTGTAGAGATATGCAAGCGCTACTCCTATTACGAGACTTCACAAAGTTCATCATTGAGAACAATGATTCACAAGAATATGTAGATGCAAAAATGGATAGTAATGCTGTTGCAAGGGTATTTAAACATACAAAAGTTTCTGGAATAGTATTCCAAGTCCTTAATACCTTGCTTTCCGCTTTTCTCTATTACTCCCGTCTCTAATCACTCCTTTTCAATATTATCCAAGTTAACTCTGAGGTCAACAAATTCCTACCTCCAAATTGAGATATTTTCAATCAACTGCATTGAAATTGAGATAAAAATCAATCAACTGCATTTCAAAATCATCCATATTTATCCACAAAAATACCTGTAAGTTTAATTCAGCCAGTTTTATAGTGTCTGGAAACTTAATGAATTTTGCAGTCTCTTCTAATTCTTTGAACTTACAAGTCTTAGAGAGAACTGCTCAACAGTTGACACGATGTTTAAAAATAGCTTTTGAAGACATTGGCAGTCTGTTTTCTCATCCTTTTGGAGATCATTGATATAAGTAAAATAACATTTTATTTATCTATCTAGATTTGAAAAATATCTTAATCTCTCATTGTCTACATCTCTCTTATAAAACTGCTAGTTTTATTTCAAATGCCTTTATGTCACCAAACATCACATCAGGTTCAAGTCATTTAAATGTTCACAAAAATTTGCAAAAACATCTGTTTACAAACCCACACGATGTAATACATTTTTTTTATAAGACATTTGTTGATTAGTCAAAAAGAGATTTATCTCATCCAGGCATTCGACTGATCGTTTTAGAACAAGACCTTGACTAAGCCAACGAACATTACTATACATTAGTCCTTTGTACAACTTCGCCATTGCCAGTCCCAAGCCCAGATGAGAAAGGAGAGGGTTGTACTTGTGGCTAGCAACCATAATATAGAAAAAACATATTACTACAGAAACCTCAACCATTGCTGGAAAACTGATACAAAACCAAGAGGGAGAAGTACTGGGAAAATGAAGCAAGCCAGTGAAATCCCCATTGGGGATCACAGGCAGAAAACTACAAGAAAAAAAACCTCTTTAGCCCAAAACTTTCAACCAAAATTGGATGCTGGAATATTAGGACTTTGTACGAAAGTGGAAAAGCTAACTTACTAACCAGAGAAATGGACAGATACAAAATAGAAATACTAGGTCTAAATGAGACAAGATGGAATGGAAGCGGAGAAATCCAACTAACAACAAACATATACATTTTATATTCTGGAAACCAAAATGAAGATGACACACATAGCAAAAGTGTAGCTTTCATGCTAACAACAGATGCTAGAAGAGCACTAATTGAATGGAAACCAGTTTCTGAAAGAATCATCAAAGCTAGATTTAAAACTAAATACAGAAATGTGACTATAATAAACATATATGGACTAACAAACAATGCAAAAACAGAAGAGAAAGAAGACTTCTATGACATGCTGCAGAAAGAAGTCGATGAAGTAAAAGTAAAGATATGCTTTTAATTATAGGTGACATGAATGCAAAAGTAGGAGATAGTAACGTAGGATATGAACGAATAATGGGAAAAGAAGATTTAGGAAACTGTAACGAAAATGGGGAAATCCTAAAAGACTTTTGCACTTTCAATGATATGATGTCTGTTTATGGATGTCTTTATTTAAACATAAAGACATCCATAAACAGATTGGATATCACTAGATAAGAAATCCAAAAACCAAATAGACCATATTTTAATAAACAGATCTTGGAGAACCTCTTTGATGGATGTAAGAGTTTGGAGGGGTGCAGATGCCTTTACAGACCACTTATTATTGATTGCAAAAATAAAAATGAAACTAAGAAAAATATTTAAAGACAAGAACCAAAGAATTAAATACAATATATCCAAACTGAAACACAAGGATACAAAAGACAAATATAAAGTAACATTAAGGAATAAATATGGAAGCCTTGTAGAACAACATAAGGAAATAAACATTGAAGAGAACTGGGAAAAAATAAAGAATATATTTAATAGTACCGCCAAAGTTCTGGGAAGGCAGGGTAGGAATCACAAACAATGGATCTCTGAAGAAACCATCAAATTATGTGAAGAAAGGAAAGCTTTATGAAATAAACTTCTGCAAAGTATAGAAGAAAACAAAAGAAATAGGGTAAATGAAAGATACAGGCTTAAAAACAGACAGGTAAAAAAAAGTGCAAGGAAAGATAGAAGAGTTTTCCTGGAGGAAATGTGTAAAGAGGCTGAAGAAGCAGCAAGTAAATTTGACCCAAAGAGGTTGTTTGAGATAACGAGACAGTTAGCTGGGAAGAGTTTTAAAAGAGAAGGGCCTGTAAAAAATAAACAAGGAAAGTTACTCACAAATGAAGCAGACATAGAAAAAAGATGAGTGGAACATTTCCAAGAAATTTTAAATGGAGAAATAGAAAACCTAGAACAAGAAATACCAGAAGAAGAAATACTTAAAATAAATACAGGAACTATAACTAAACTAGAAATAACTCAGGCAGTAAAGAAAACAAAAAACAATAAAGGCTGGGAGTGACAATATACAGGCTGAACTACTTAAAGCGGACATAAACACTACTGTTGAAATGCTACACCTGCTATTTAATCAAATATGTGAAAAGGAGGAATGGCCAGAAGACTGGAATACAGGACTCCTGGTGAAACTGCCAAAAAAGGGAGATATAACACTTTGTAAAAATTGGAGAGGGATTTCACTTCTAAATGTTGTAAGTAAAGTATTTACTAGAATTTTGCTAGAAAGAATGAAACAAGAAATTGAAACTAAACTGAGGAAAGAACAGGCTGGGTTTAGGCCAAACAGATCTTGTATTGATCAGATAATAATATTAAGAATAACTGTTGAACAGTCAATAGAGTGGCAGAGTTGCCTATACTTGGGATTCATCGATTTTGAATGTGCATTTGATAGCATAGACAGAAAGACTATATGGAAGTTAATGAAGCACTACGGAATTCCTCAGAAAATCATAAATATAACAAAGAAAACTAACGAAAAATACAAAATCCAAATAATAAATAATGGCAAACTATCAGAATCATTTGCAACAAACACAGGAGTAAGACAAGGATGTATACTCTCCCCAACCATCTTTCTGATTGGTTTTGATTGGATGATGAGGAAAACATCTGAAGAAAGAATTGGCATTCAATGGGGATGGTCAAATAAAATCAGTGACCAGGAATCACTAAAAGAAAATGGAACTGGATAGGGCACACAATCAGGAACCCAGATAAAGAAATAGCAAAAAAAAGTGCACTAGAATGGAATCCCCAAGGCAAGAGGAAAAGATGTAGACCCAGGATAACATGGAGAAGAGAACTAGAGGCAAGACGGCTGGGATGTTCCTGGAAAGATATAAAAAAAGAAGCATTGAATAGAGTCAGATGGAAGTCAATGGTTGAGGCCCTATGCTCTGCAGGGAGCAAAGAGGATAGGTAAGGTAAGTCCTTTGTACACTGAATCCAACTCATTCAATAGATTCTTAAATTGTCTTTTATTCAAAGCACGTGCAGAAATGTAATTAACAACCTTGGTTACTGTTTGCATCACTTCTTGAAATTCCTTTAGGCCAGCTTTTAACACATAAAGTCTCTTCATGTCTGATGCAATGAAAACTTATCACTCGATGACCAACATGTTTTGCAAACAGATTTACAAATCCTGCTTCCTTACCAATCACGCTGGGTGCACCATCTATAGTGACGGATACCACTTCAGAAATATCAATTTGCTGAATAGATAATTCGTTCATAACTGCTTTACATATTTCAACCACAGTGGTACGCTCAAGTAGTGTTAAAAGGTTAATCGTTAATCATCTCTTTGCATACTTCATCAACCCTACAAAATCAAGCAAAGATTGCTAGCCTAGCTGATAATGTAATGTCTGTGCTCTCATCAACACAAATAGAAAAGAACTTCTATGAAGCAAAATCCTTTGTTAATTGTTCTGCTGTATTCCTTTCCAACTTAATTATCTTATCATTAACTGTTTTTCTAATCACAGACAAATCTTTAATACACAGAATAATTTTTACCTTATCAGACTGTTTTTTTGTCTTGTTCAGTAAAAGAGAAATTAATTCTCTTTGTTCTTGTTCACTTTTATTGCTTAAGTTCTTATGAACAGTTTCAAAGTGTCTCTTTACAGAAGTAATACAAACAACTGATTTAGAACATACAATGCATGCTTTATTATCTTCTTAATCATACCAAATTTTTCAGTCCGTATTCTTTAAATTCTCTAATATCTTCTTCATTTGAATGTCTTTGTTTCATTGCTGGTGGTTTTGACATTAAATTGACAATAAATACTTCCAATCCATATTTTAATGACTTATGATTTAATTAAATCCAAATCCACATATATTACACTTTAGAAAACTGATAAATTCTTTACGAAACATAAAAAAAATACAACATTATGGTAAAGGAGTCACGCCACATCTGGCTGCCTGGTTTATGATGCAACAACTGAACAGGACAAAACTTGTACGGCAGTATATCGTGGAGATAAATGGCTTGGAAATAGGATGTTTGTTTCATTTTCTTCATCATCATCAAATTCCTGCCATGTACCCTCAAAGGGTGTACAGGATATGATAGTACTACATGAAAAAAATTACATCATTACTAACTTCCTATCTACAATTTTCCTCCAAATCAGTGTTACTTGTCAAGACTCCAACATTATCAGACCTTATATTTCTATCGTCTAAGGCACTTTGTACCGTATCAATCCACCTATACCTTGGTCTTCCTCTGGGTCATTTTCTTGCCAACCTGGCAGAGAACACTTGTTTTGCTAATCTTTTCTCTCCCATTCTGTTTAAGTGACCATACCACCTGAGATTAGCTCTGCTAACGCATTCCTGGATACCCAGCTCTCATTTAGCATTTAGTTACATTTAGCAGTTTTTCAAAGTAATTACTCCATACCTCAAGGATATTTTTTCTCCCATTTTCATGTCATCTTTATCATCTCCAACTCCTTTTACAGCACTCTTTCCTCCATTCCTAAGTTTCTTCAACAACCTCCAGAATATTTTGCCACCTTCTTGATATTTATTTTCTATATTCTTGCCAAAGTCTTTCCATGACTTTTGTTTAGCTAGTTTTACACAGTGTTTAGCATTCTTGCATTTGTCTCTGTATTCTCTAAGAGCAAAAGCTGACTTATTTGCCAGGAATTTTTGATATGCTTTCTTCTTTTCCTTCAGTGCCTCTTTAACTTCCTGTGTCCACCATGGAGTTCTAATTTTTCTTTCCTTGCAGACAACTTCACCACATGCCTCTCTAGCTGAATCAATCAGGGGTTTCTTCGAGGCTTGCCACTGAATCTCCAAGGTTTAATTCCTGTTCTCAAACTCTTTCATTTTTTCTTCAATAATCTTTATGTATTTTAGTCTACAGTTCACATCTGAGAGCTGCTTAACTTTTATTCGCTTTAAAACTTTCTTACATGTTATTCTTTTCAATATGAAATTCAATTTTATCCTGCTCAAAACTAAATAGTGATTGCTTCCAATTTCAAATCCTCTGTACACTCTGGTATTCTGCACCAGGGAGAAAACATCACTATCAATAATAACATAGTCAATGAGACTTTTCTTATTCCTTTTCTTTTCTCTCCATGTGAATTTGTGCACATTTTTATGTTGAAACATGGTGTTAGTAATAACCAGTCCATGTCCTGAGCAGAAATCCAACAGATATTTGCCATTATTATTAGCTTTGCTGTTTTCTCCAAATTTTCCCGAAAATATTTTTGTCCGTCTCACAATTATTTCCTACTCTGCTATTTAGATCCCCAACAAGGACCAACTTTTCCTTTTTCATTGTGTCAGTTACTTTTTCTAAAGCCTCAAAAAATTCCTTCACTTCTACCTTAGTAGAACCTTCTGTGGGACCATAGGCACAAATAAGTCTCATTGTCCAGTTCTCCATTCTCATATTTACCCACATTACTCTACTTGAGATTGACTGCCATTCAAGAAGATTAGCCTCGTATTTTGTGTTGAATACTATGGCTTTTCTTATTACTTATTATTACTAAATAAGTTGACAGTGTCTATTTTTTTATTGCATTTTTATTTGGTATTGCTCTACTTAATAAAATTGTATTCCGTTATGTTAAAATATATAACTCAGCGAAGATGTTGGATATGTATTTATTTATTTAATTATTTTTTAAGGTAAGCCCTGGGTTGCATGCCAGAAAAAGGTCATTGGCATGCCATGTGTGCCAAGGGCTTCCCACTCCTGCCCTAAGACAGCTCTGCAACTACTCTGGCTGGTCACAAAACAGAAGAATTGTTGAAAAGATGCAGATTTTCTGACATCTGATGTCATGCGATGACAGTAATAAAAAGCAGACTTCATGAGGAATTTTGGCACCTATGGCCAGGAAAGAAAATTGAGCAGTTCTAAAAAAAAAAAAAATTAAAAAAGAAATATTATTCATATTAGCATCTAAGACGATCAGCAGAGAACTTCTGTAAAAATACCAGAGGATGATATCTACTATCTGTATTCACTTTTTCCAGTAGGTGGATAATTGCTCCTCCACATCTATATAACTATAATGCTTGCTAAAATAATATGAATCAAAAACCTTTAATCTTTTCATTCTTCATCTCTAGATTGTACTAGTCATTTAGACAAGTGATTCCTGAACTACAAACCAGAGGAAACTTGTCTGTTTCTATTCAGCTACAGCTTTTTATTAAAATTCATATTTTTGTTAATTTATTACCACCTTTTTAAAATATTCATTGTAATCTGTGTAGCTGATCAATAAATTATGTATTTAAATTATATTCAATTATTATTTACCAATATGTAACTTCAAGGGATGAATAAGATACTATGTTAGTACTACATAATTATGTTTACATTACTATTAGCTCATAATATTCTTGCAAATTAATCTGTTATTTGATAGGTCTTCAGTGATGCCACAGAAAACTGTTCTGTCTGCTAAAGCACCACTAACTATGTTGCATCTAGACCTTGGCCTGCCTTCTTTACATCAAACCAGTTTTGTCTTCATTTTAATGATTATGCCACTGAAGCCATCTAGATTTCTAACAAGCTCAAGTTTCCTTTTCAGTTACCTAGCAATGACTTTTAGACACTCCCTACAAGGAAGTTATCTTATGGTCTTTCTTTTATGTAACCTTCCTCTTGCATTTTACAAATCTTGTAGTGAATCAATAAGCCTTTAAAACACACACTATAAATATAATATTGACCTTTAACGACAAAGACAAAGTAATTCAAGGCAACTGACCTCACCAGTCATTTCTTGTAAAAGAAATTAATATCTGCACCTGTTATGACTTACATCTGAAGCAGACAAGATTTATTTTAAAAAACTTTAAAACTTAAATCATCACAGATAGGATATGAATCTGTCTTTCTAAGGGAGGTAAAATATGACAACATGATAAAGATGTGTCTTTTGTAATCAAAGTAAAATAATGATTCATATGTATAAAATAGGAGGAAAATTAAAAATATTTACTCATTTCATTTAGGGTTTCTTTTGGTAGCCAGTCATAATCTACATCATTTGGATTTTGTGTCCCAATCTCTATTTTCTTTTGCTTTGTTGCAATTTTCTTTCTCTGGAAAATAATCATAAAAAAAAACTTTAAAATATAAACATAATTAAAATTCCCACAACATATACTGTAATTTGATGAACAGATATTTAGCACAAGAAACACTGTGCTAAAGTTTCTCTGATCCAAGACATTCTAAGAAATTTAACTACAAGATGTAATTTCAAAATTTGGATCAAGTTTTTATTATTATTATGTGCACTAACCAAATGTTGCCTAAGAAAAGTGCAAATAAGTTTTAGTAGATAGCTGATTCAAGGGAACAAATATGGTTTGAATGTATGCAGTGTCTTTAGTTTGATTTTCTACAGATACTTTTTTTAAAATAGTTTCAAAAGAGAGTGGTCATTAATGTCAAGGATCTTACAATGATAATAACCTCTTCCATTTGTGTTGGCACTATCCCACACAGTGACAGAGTATTGTGCCAATTAAAGTTAACCATAAGAAGTATGGGTTAAGGCAGTTGCAAGATAAGGTTATCAATATCAATTTTGTTTAACTCAGCACCTGCTGGTAAATAAATTGAACATATTGTAATAAGAAATTCCATGGATAAGCAAATTGCTAGTGCTTGTAGAGCAGTATTAAGCTGGACATGATGGAAAGGAGTATGACTACCCACTAGAATAGTTCTCCTCCATGAGCAGGACCATCACCAGGTCTGTCCTTGTGTACAACAATGAAATTCCTTATTCTCATTGGATCTTAAATATGTTTCCTGCAGACAAAAAGGCTTGTGCTTCTGCAGTAAAATCTTGATATCAATATTTTGGAAAAACCCATGACAGTTCCATTATAAAAACTTTCTATTGTTTAGGCTTCGTTAGACTTGTCAGATTTCTGGCTCTGAAAAAATATCCAATACATCACTGGATGTGTCAGGATCACTGGGTAAATTCAAGTTACTTTAATCAGATACTGAAGCATCCATTTTTCTGTGGGGATATATGGTGGCTTATCTTTAAGTGATATCCTTGCCATAATTTTTTGATGAGTGGGTTCTCATCAAATGGAACGATTTTTGGAGTTGTTTCTGGAGTGAGACCAAAGGTCATATGATTGATGCACTCAACAGAGAAGCATTCACGATCATAAAGTTCAGGTATGGTGAAATTACCATTTGGTGGTATAGACGTTAAGCGTTTGAGATGTTGACATTTTCTTTGCTGCCACCTTCTCAGTATAAGAGGATCTCAGAACAGGTGTAGTGGTGACTAACTTCTTTTTTGCATCCTGATATGTTCTTTTTTAATTTTTTGTATTTCTTTTTTCATCTTTCTACTTCTGACATGTACAGGAGTAAGCTGAGTGATCTCCCTGCCAGTTGATACATTTGGCTTTCTTTGCAGAGCATGGTTTATCATGTTCTTTACTAACCACATCAAGCAGTTTGGGCATGTCTATATTTCTGACACCGAAAGTATTTTAGTGTTAGGGATGTACAGTCTAACAGGACAGTTGAAATACTTTCTTTTACAGCGGTTGGAGGCTTAGGCGTATCATAAGGATGCTATTCCTGGTTGGAACCAAGTGATCATCCCTATGCATCAGGATGCACCTCATACCTGTCCCTCCCTCATATTACGCTCTGAAAATATCTCATCAGGAACATCAAGGAGATCGCATTCTGATATTACTTTTCTACAAAAATTGCATTTTATGAGGTGTTATTGTGAATGGTATTCCACCTATTCATGTTGCTCTCAGCAGTTTCTCAAACTGTTGCTGATATGTTTCCACAAAGATAACAGTAAAACATAATTTTTTAACAGTTTTGGAAGATCCTGCCAGTCCTCCTAAACCCTTCTGAATAAAGAAGGGCGCCGTTTTCCCAATTGGCTTTTCACCTGTTGTGTGAATGATCAGGAACACTGGTACATTTGTATTGGTATCACATCTTTTGTTTCTTACTTCTGTTACCAAATACTGTATCAATAGTATCACTTCTTGGTTGGAATCTTGTTTGGGTCCCTGAAACATTTGAGGATGAAGAATTCATACTCAAGGGATTTTTGGTTCGGTGCCAGAGCTCCCCACCGACCATGAAGTCACACAGAATGTCCACTGACTGACAAACAATGACTCTGCTTGGTAGTGGAATGCCAGGGATACTACCCCAGATGCTATACCAGAACCACAGCAAGACTTGGGTACCGATTCTGGATCATGGGGTGAGAGACCTCCACCACAAACAGGCGTCCCCCACAGGGAGAATGGAAGAGAAAAGGTTAACAGAACGTGGTTGATGCCAAGATCACAGGAAAAAGACCCAGAGGAAGTTCTAGTGCATTGATTCAGTTAGAAGTGCCTTAGAAAAACAAAATTATTGGAGTACTGAAAAGTAATAGACTAATCTGGAAGAAAATTGTTGACAGTTTAATAATAAGGTAAACTTAATCATATAGTACTGTCGTAACAGCCTAAACATCCTTTTGGAATACATATCATGAAATTGATGCAGAATTTTATCTCTAATAAGTGCAGACTTACTACCTAAGTATAGGTGCGCTCTCTCTCTCTCTCTCTCTCTCTCTCTCTCTCTCTCTATATATATATATATATATATATATCTCCCATGATAAAAGCTTAATGGAGTAAAACAGCACTCCATTAAGCTTTTATCATGAGTTTTTCCTGGCAATTAAGTTTCCCCCCCCCCCCCCCCCAACTGCTTGGAAAGAAATCAGCAGACACACCATAGTGTGAGGAACAAACATGTCTGTTTGTTCCTCACACTATGGTATCTGGTAGACATTGTCGGCCTGGTTGGCCGAGTGGATAGCATATCCGGTCTCCAGCTAAAAGGCTGTGGGTTCAAATCCCACCACAGGCATGGATGTCGGTGATTGTCTTTGGAAATACCAGTGGTGGTCGGAGGGTGTTGGTTGTAGTTGCGGTCAGTTGATGATTGAATGGTGGAGATGAAGTTGTAGAGCATGTGCCCCCCCCCCCCCCCCCCTCGATGAGTCCTTGGACTTCCTGGAGGCGTCAAATAATAACAACAACAACACAGGCCTGTGATGGAAAAGTTGTCTGAGAAGTAATAATTGATTCTTATAGATTTTTAGATGCCGAGTTCAGAAAAAACAGTAAAAAAATTCCATCACCCACCAATTTTACCCAATTTCTAATTTTATCGTTTTTATTAGTAGTATTTGGATTTAAATTCAGCACATTTTATTTTCATTCTCCTTTATTTACAGCTTAGTTGTATAAGTGCTTTTTTTTTTTTTTTTAAATGCCTTTTTATGGTAAATAAAGAAATTTCCAAGAAATTTCTCATTCTTAAGATAGGAGAGGGAAGGAGGAATGCAGATAAAAGTGCAAGTGGCTACTTTGCATCTGATTCACCAAGATAACGGATGACTTTCCTTTTGTCACAGACACATTTTTCTGTATAGAAATTTTTCTCATTTCAATTCGGTGTTTAATTTTACGTTTTTTTTTAGTATATGTACTTAAATGTTTCAAAATCTTATATACATTGGGTCTTATTTTATATAAATCATGTTCTAAATTAGAAACAAATTTGTTCCATTATTCTCTCTGTCTTTTTCTGACTTCTCTTTTAGCTATGGCTCTTATTCTTTTATATTCTAATCTTTTACTGCTTAACCATTTATGATATGCGTCTTTTTCATTTTGATTATGTCTTTGATTGTATCGTCCCATATCTTCAGTTTTTTTCTTGTTATTGAACAATTTTTTGGTCTTTCCTAAGCTTTCATTTGCTGCTGTATTTAGTATCATTTTTATATTAAGCCATTCTATTTCTATTTCTTCATTTTGTTTTATTTTATCTAAATAATGGTTAGTTCTTTGTTCATATAGCCACTGTATATTTATGTCATTTAATAATCTAGTTTTATAAACAAATGTTTTAAATTTTCTTTCTGTTCTTGTTATTTGTAATTTATTTATTCATTGTAATTAGTAATATTCATTTAAATATTATCTTACCCCAAATGAAGCCAAAAACTGTTGTCCAGCAACTAACAATAACACTCCACATGCAGCCAAGAATACATAGAGAAAGAAGCTGAAAAAAATAAAAATAAATAAATAAAATAACATTAAAAACAAATGGAACTGCCATTCACAATTGTTCAATTATTTATACTTGAACTGCATCTTGGAAGTCATAAAAGGTATATTAAAGGATGTACATCTTATTAAAGGATGATTTGCAGTAATTATCCACACTACAGGCTGAAAGCAAATAAACAAGTTTTTTTGCTCAACTATCAAGTTTATATATTTTTAATACATTATATAATTTGTATATTTAACTGCATACCATTTAAAAAATCCAGAGCCTGAAATGGCTTCAAAACTTATTGCTAATTATTTAATTAAGTCTAATAAAAAATGTTGGTTTGTAATGATTATGTAGATTTTTAACCAATTAAAATCAATTATAAAATTTCCTTTTTATAAAATGCTGGTTTAGTATTACCAGTGAAGTATTCAGTGTGTTGGCTTATTCACATCTGCTGAGAATGCCACCCAATGCTCTATATCCATGCCGTTTTAGTTGAGAAAACATGTCATAATTCCTAAAATAATACAAAATTATCTGTAAGTTACTAAGGAAAAGAATTCCAGAAGACAACAAAGCTTTCAGGATACAAAAACTAAGAGAAACAGCACAGGCAAAAACCAGCTTGAAAAAAGTGGAGACAGACAAATTTTAAACAGTCGATTCCATCTGCTGTACAGGATCAAAATGGAGAAAAACATGCTAACAGAAAAAAGATAGAAGAAATTGTGCAGAATTTCTATAATGACCTTTATGCAACTAAATGCCAAGTCTCAGAACCTATCATCCCAAAACCAAACAATATACCAGATGTACTTCCTGATGAAACAGAACATGCCCTTAAGAAAATGAATAAAGGAAAAGCCTCAGGATTGATCATGTTATGGCTGAAGAAATCTAACAAAGTCAACCAACTATATTCAAAGCCTTGGCTACCAGATTCACATGGTACTTGAAAGAAGGAAAGATTCCTATTCAAAAAAGGAAATAAAAAAGACAAAAAAAATTATCACCCAATCTGTCTACTCTCTCAAATATATAAAATCATGAACAGGATAATACTGAACAGAATTCAAACTATTCTTGAAGACATCTCCAGCAGAGAGCAAGCAGGATTCAGAAGAGGCTTCTCCACAATAGATCGTATCTAGGTTATTTTGCAATTAACCGAAAAATGTAGAGAATATAAAATTCCTCTATGTTCCTCTTTATTGATTTCAAAAAAAAGCATTTGATACCATAGAACACAATGCAGTCATCCATGCCTTACTGGAAATAAACGTGGATTCTACTTACATTCACATGATAAGAGAAATTAACAAAAATCTGACCACACGAATAACCCTATTTGATCAACCTATAAATATAGATATAAAGAGAGGGGTCCACCAAGGTGATATGATCTCTCCAAATCTAATATTAACCAGCACTTTATAATATATTCTGAGAAAAATAGACCTAAACAGAGGAATAAACAGATGGCAAAAAATTACAAATCCTTATATTTGCCAATGATCTAATACTAATATCTCAAAACCCAAAAGAACTAGAAGAAATGGGCAAAAAAATACACAAACAGCAGTGAGATAGGCTTAGAAATGAATCTAGAAAAAACAAAATGGATTAAAAACATCTACACAACTGACAGCAACCTATGCATTAATAACATTCCTGTAGCTCAGTGGATGTGGCGTTTGCACACCACGGCGGTTGGCCGCACGAAGGAAGACTTGGTTGAGTCTAGTCGGCACCTAGAGGAAATTTTTCTAAGCCTTTTTTCAACCGGTTCCCAAGTTAGTCGATCTCTGGTACGGGCAAGCGGGTTTTTCCTCCTGGAAACTCAGGTTTTTTGTCCTGTAAACTCAAGAAAATCGACCGTAGAACCCACATTAAATATATTGTGTTAGGGTTAGGGACCACGAGATGGCGGCACATTGGAGCCGCCTCTCTCTTCACTGCGCACCGCTTAATTAGTGATAGCCTTGGGCCATCTATCTCTGATTGGGTACCAGTGGAGATTGAACTGCCCACTCAGTCTCCAAAAGTTAGATAGGGCTAAATGGCCTCGCCTACTCCTGTACACGGGAATAAAAAAAAAAAAAAGGCATTAGCTGATTTTTTTTTTTTTTTTTTTAGAACAGGTTAACTCTTACAATTACTTAGGACAAACAATAAAAACGAATAATGATTATCTGAAGAACTAGTAAAATAAAAGAAAGATGCATGACTATCATTCAACAGACTAAAAGACACACTAAATGATCCAAATCTTGACATCTCTGTGAAGGCGAAACTATTTAATAGTGACATTCTTCCATCACTCACATACGGATCAGAAACATGGAACACAACAAGACGAGAAGAAGACACTCTCTCAAGATATCTCAGTGTGCAATAGAACGTAGGATTTGTAACATCAGCAAAATGGAGCATGTTAGAAATACGGAACTAAGAGAGATCAGGTGTAAAAGATGTAACTGCAGTATACGAAAACAGGATGAGATGGGAAGGCCGCTTAGCAAGACTTAGGGATAATAAATGAACATACAGAATACTTAATTGGCAACCGAGAATAAAGAGAAAACCAGGAAGAACACCTACAAGATGGGAAGATCCATTAGTGAAATCTATGGGTATAACATGGAAGAGAGAGGATCAAGATCGCTGGAGGCATCTTTGTGACCTGAACAAACCACAGGTCCATCAAGGTAATTCCTAAAAATCTTTATGGCAGTGAAATTGTTAAATGTCAAATGGAAGTCTACATGGCTGACACTAGTTTCTAATAACATAATACTAGAAGATTAACTTTTCAATAAGTTGATTTGGAATTTTACTATAATCAAAAAATATTCACTCCTATTATGAAAAATGTCATTATATGAAACATTTCTTCAAACATAAAAAACTGTTTTTAGTTGAATAGTTAAATTAACATGCTCTGTTGTTTTATTAAAACTGATATACATACATAAATATAAATATTTAATGAACAATTTGGAAGACGTTATGAACTAGTATGTGCAGAAAGAGAAGATGGTTTCTTTTTTAAATGAAGTGTACACCCTCTGTCCAAAAACAAACCGAACCTTTGATAGAAAATAAAACACAGGCCAAATATAATTATTAAAATAATTTATTTTAATCAATATACTCTCCCTCAGTTTGATACAGTGTTCGGCATGGTCAATTAATTCGTTAATGAGTTTTTTTTATATCGGTTTATGGGATACTGTCGGGGGTCGTGGTTACTGCCGCTTGAACATTTTCAATGGTCGTATTGCTTTCCTTTCATCGGCAAATGAAGTCGGGTTGAAAAAAAAATAGTTACAAGGTGCTAAATCAGGTGAATATGGCGAATAATCCAACACACAAACTTGGTTTTTGCTCAAAAACTGTCTCACAAGGTTCGAACGATGAGATGGTGCATTATCGTGCAAAAGTGACCAGCTGCCTGCATCGTGATGTTCATGCCATACGCAATGAATTCTCGCTATCAATCGCTTCAAAACTACAAGATAAAACTCACCATTGACCATTTCGCCAGGCAGAACGAATTCTTTGTGGATAATGCCCTTGGAATCGCAGAAACAAATCAGCACTATCTTTACTTTTGACTCCTCCAAGCAACTTTTTTTTCGGATGCCCCGCCTCTTCTGGTGGTTTTCGCTGAGCACTCTGGGGCTTTGTTTCGGGCTCATACTCAAAATACCGCATTTTGTCACCAATAATGATCATTTCAAGGAAGTTTCAGTCCTTACAAGCAGTTTTAATGAGGTTCCTTGCAGTGTTCAATTCGATACATTTTTTGGTCGTCAGTCAACTTGTGGGGGACAAATCGAGAATTCAATTTACGAAGGCCCAAACTCTCGATCAAAATGTTGTGCACAGTTGATTTTGAAATCCCCAATTCATCTTCAATCAATCTCAAGGACGATTTTGGATTTTCTTTGATGAAATCGCACACTTTTTGGGTGTTAACTTCGCTCAGTCCAGTTTTTGGACAGCCCGGCTTTTTGTCGTCCTCAAGTGTCTCACAACCACCTTTGAAATCGCTTAAACCACTCATAAACTTAAGTAGGGGATAAGCATTCATCACTGTGTGCTTTTTGAAGCATTTGATGCACAGTAAAACTTTTACTAAAGTTTAACACAAAAGTCAATTGCAGCTCTCTGTTTGAAACTCATTTTCCGACTATTTGTCAAAACACACCGTCACTCTTGGCATTATAACTTGGCTTCTAATGAAACAAATGTCAAACAGTTGACACAATACTAATGAAGGTTGCTGCTTTTGACAACAAAAAGATACAACAGTGGCACCACTAGCTTCTTCTATTTTCGAAAAGTTCGGTTTCTTTTTGGATAGAAGGTGTATTTCAGGATGTTGGTTATTTAAATGCATTAAAAAATGTATGGGGTCATTTAAGAATCAAAGCTAAACTTGAAGGAAACCTCCACATAACATTTAAGGAATGCAGAAAATGACTGGGCCTCCATCCTAACGTCCAAAGAATACAGTCATGTGGTGCACTCCTGGTAGCAGGTATCCACCAGGTACCTAACAATGACGATGGGCTGGCAAACTATATTCTGTACAGCTTAAACCAGAAACAAACATGATGCCTTTCATGCTGACTGGGGTTTTACCCAGTTAAACAAGCCCACACCCCCTCTTGTTTTCATCAGGGAACTAGGGCAAATGGTGAAAAGTCAGCTACTGGAGCAATATTAGCCTACTTTTGTCTTCTGGATCAAAACGTCCAACTACAAAAATTCCAGATTTTCACAAAAAATATCAATAGGTTTCTTCTTGCCTACACACAGAACTCATAGCAATAAGTTTTGTAACTGATATAAGGTTCTGGATGAGAGAAACCAGAAAAAAAAAGAAAAAAAAAAAAAAAAAAAGAACTACACCCCCCCCCCCCCAAAAAAGCAAGCTACATTTGAAAACTTCAGAAATGTTACACACTCCAATCAACATGTTATTAAAACCAATGTATAACTCATAACATGTGGACAGCCCTGTATGCTTTCTCTAGGTATACATGTGCTTGAATTGTAATTTTTTAAAATGTCATGAAAGGTTTATGTTCATATCAAACTCAACTAAATAAAAGAAAATGGCAGGTGATAGGCAAATTTATTTTTTGGCGGTCTAAAAAAAATGTCTTTTATCATCATCATCATCAAATTCCTGCCATGTACCCACAAGGGGTGTACAGGATATGATAGTATTACATGAAAAAATTATACCATTACTAACTTCTTATCTACAATTTTCCTCCAAATCAGTCTGTTACTTCTCAAGACTCCAACTTTATCAGATCTTATATTTCTATCGTCTAAGGCACTTTGTACCGTATCAATCCACCTATATCTTGGTCTATTTCTGGGTCGTTTTGCTGCCAACCTGGCAGAGAACACTTGTTTTGCTAATCTTTCCTCGCCCATTCTGTTTAGGTGACCATACCACCAGAGATTAGCTCTGCTAATCCATTCCTGGATGCTGACAATGTCAAGTTCTTTCCTAATATCTTCGTTTTTAATATGATATTGCCATTGATGCCATCTGTTCATGCCTATAATCTTTCTCAGGACTCTCATATCTGCGGTCTCTAGTCTTTGGTCAAGTGTTTTACTTCTGACCCAGCTCTCAGATCCATAAGTTAAAACTGATTTGAACACTGTCTTGTATACAGCTAATTTAGTGTTCCGACTAATTTCTCTCTTATTCCATATGAATTTATTCAATTGACTTCCCACCATACCAGCTTTGCTGATTCTGTTGTCTATTTCCATATTTAATTTACCATCTTCAATAAAAATCGTGCTTAAGTAGCTGAAATGTTTTACTTGTTCCACAGGTTCTACATTCACAACACAGTTGACATTTTCAATGATTCTGCCTATTTTCATTGTCTTTGTCTTTTTATTGCTGACCTTTATACCATATTTATTACAACAACTATTCAATTTAGTCAGAGAATCTTGCAGACTTGTAGCGGATTTATTTAGAAGTATAACATCACCCGCATAAAGCAAAGAGCTGACATTAACATCTCCAATTTTTATATCATGTTTAATACCACTTTCCTTCATAATGTGATCCATATAGATAATGAATAACAGAGGGGATAATGTACATCCTTGTCTCACACCAGATTTAACATTAAACCATCTTCCTGTACTTCCTTCAATTCTAACTGCTGACTTACAACTCAAATAAAGATAAGTATTGCTTGATATAATGCCCCATTGACACCATATAAGTGCAGCGTATTGAATAGCTTCTCTCTTGGCACCTTATCATACACCTTTTCCAAATCGACAAAACTTAAATACAGGTCTTTGTTATGTTCCCTTGCTTTCTCCACTATTTGTCGTAAAGTGAAGATCTGATCCTGACAGCCTCTGTTTGGCCTGAATCCAGCTTGTTCTTCACCAAGCTTATCTTCCACAATTCTTCTCAACCGTTTCTCAAGTATACTTGCATAGATTTTGCCAGGAACACTCCGTAGGGAAATACCTCTGTAATTCTCACATTCAGTTTTATTTCCCTTTTTATATATGGGTACTATGAGAGCTCTACTGCAATCATCGGGAATTCGTCCCTCTGTCCAGGCTTTCTGAACTATGCAGTGCAGCCACTGTAAGACTCTTATACCACCATACTTCAGCATTTCTGGTCGAATATCATCTACTCCAGCTGCCTTTCCACATTTCGAACCTTTGATGGCTTTTTCTATTTCAAGTATGGATATGTATTCCTGCTTGCATGCCTGGTCAGTGTTTTTTACCACTGTGCTTTCATCACTGCTTGTTTCATTTAGCAGTTTTTCAAAGTAATTACTCCATACTTCAAGGATATTTTTTTCTCCAGTTTTCATGTCACCTTTATCATCTCTAACTCCTTTTACAGCACTCTTTCCTCCATTCCTAAGCTTCTTCAAGAACCTCCAGAATATTTTGCCACCTTCTTGATATTTATTTTCTATATTCTTGTCAAAGTCCTCCCATGATTTTTGTTTAGCTAGTTTTACACAGTGTTTAGCATTCTTGCATTTGTCTCTATATTCTCTAAGAGCACAAACTGACTTAATTGACAGAAACTTTTGATATGCTTTCTTCTTTTCCTTCACTGCCTCTTTAACTTCCTGTGTCCACCATGGAGTCCTGATTTTTCTATCCTTGCAGACCACCTCACCACATGCCTCTCTGGTTGAATCAATCAGGGTTTTCTTCAAGGCTTGCCACTGAATCTTCAAGCTTTGATTCTTGTTTTCAAAATCTTTCATTTTTTCTTCAATAATCTTTGTGTATTTTAGTCTACAGTTTACATCTGAGAGCTGCTCAACTTTTATTCGCTTTAAAACTTTCTTACATATTATTCTTTTCAATATGAAATTCAGTTTTATCCTGCACAAGACTAAATAGTGATCACTTCCAATTTCAAATCCTCTGTACACTCTGGTGTCCTGCACCAGGGAGAAAACATCACTATCAACAATAACATAGTCAATGAGACTTTTCTTATTCCTAGCCTCTTCTCTCCATGTGAATTTGTGCACATTTTTATGTTGGAGCATGGTGTTAGTAATAACCAGTCCATGTCCTGAGCAGAAATCCAACAGATTTTTGTCATTATTATTAGCTTTGTTCTTTTCTCCAAATTTTCCCAAAATATTTTTGTATGTCTCACAATCATTTCTAACTCTGCTATTTAGATCCCCAACAAGAACCAACTTTTCCCTTTTCATTGTGTCAGTTGCTTTTTCTAAAGCCTCAAAAAATTCCTCCACTGCTACCTTAGTAGAACCTTCTGTGTGACCATAGGCACAAATAAGTCTCATTGTCCAGTTCCCCATTCTCATATTTGCCCACATTACTCTACTTGAGACTGACTGCCATTCAAGAAGATTAGCCTCGTATTTTGTGTTGAATACTATGGCTACTCCTTTTCCTTGATTGTCATTGCCTGAATATAACATTTTGTATTTATTGCTCAGAAAGATCTCACCAGTTTTGGTCTTTTTTGTTTCAGTCACCCCTATTATGTCAATCTGGTACTTATCTAATTCCTCAGTGAGCTCCATTTCGTTGCCATTCAGGCTTCTTACGTTGATAGTACCGATCTTTAACTCTGGTGATGTTGAGTTGGGGTTTGTTTTCAGATTTGTTCCAGTAGCTGACTTTCCGCTGTTCGCCCTGGTTCCCTGGCGAAAATAACGGGGGCCTTGTTTAACCGGGCGACGCTCCAGCCGGCATGAAATTTTGTCATGTTGCACCATCATTTTCATTTTGGTTTAACCAATAAGAATACAATTTGGTCGGCTAAATCCCAAATTGCTAGCCCATCCTCGTTCGTTCAGTATCCAAGTAGATACCCAACAGGGTGCACCACGAGAAGGTGAGGATTGGACGTTAGGTCAGAAGCCCTGGTCGGTTCTCCACATTCCTTTAAAGGCTATGTGGTGGTCTCCTCTCAGTTATACAGCTTTAACCCTTAAGCACCCCAAAATGTCTTTTATAGTTGGCATAATAAGAGGCATAAACACATTTTCAGGGCGATGGTTATTTATCAAATGCTTTTTTAGGATGGCATGATTTATACACAAATTAAATGGGAATGAGGAAAATTTCATTTTCAAGCCAAAACTTTACTGTAAGCAAGCAAGCAAGTAAAAAAGTTTTAAAATGGATTAAAGTTCAGCAGCTTTCGGAGGTGAACTGTAGACTCAAATATATAAACATTATTCAAGAAAAAATGAGAGAGAGAGAGAGAGACTGAAAACAAGAATCAAAATTTAGAGATTCACTGGCAAAACCTGAAGAAAACATTGAGTCAGCCAAATATGCATGTAGTGAGGTTGCTTGCAAGGATAGAAAAATTAATTAAAGAGGCAGTTAAAGAAAAGAAAGAAAGCAAATCAACTTCGCTCTTAGAGAACAAAGAGTAAAACGTAAGAAAGTGAAGCATTGTGTAAAACTAGCTAAACAAAAGTCATCAGAAGACTTTGGTAAGCATATAGAAATTAAATATCAGGAAAATGGTAAAATATTCTAGAAGCTAGTTAAAAAACTTAGAAATGGAGGAAAGAGTACTATAAGAGGAATCGGAGATGATTAAGGTGACAGTCTAGATATCTGGAGTAATCATTTTGAAAAATTGCTAAAGGAAACAAGCAGGTGTTGGAAGGTGATGGAAAATACTCAGCAAAAATGTAACCAAATTTTCCTACTATATGTATTGATTACATGAAGTAGGAAAAGCCATCAAAAACCTGAAATGTGAAAAGGCAGCTGAAATAGATGATACCCAACCAGAAATGCTAAAATATGGAGGTATCAAAGGTTTACAATGGCCATCATCATCAAATTCCTGACATGTACCCTCAAGGGGGATGTACAGGATATGATAGTACTACATGAAAAATTATATCATTACTAACTTCCTATCTACAATTTTCCTCCAAATCAGTCTATTACTTGTCAAGACTCCAATATTATCATTATCAGATCTTATATTTCTATCGTCTAAGGTACATTGTACCGTATCAATCCATTTACATCTTGGTCTTCCTCTGGGTCGTTTTCCTGCCAACCTGGCAGAGAACACTTGTTTTGCTAATCTTTCCTTGCCCATTCGGTTTAAGTGACCATACCACCTGAGATTAGCTCTGCTAATCCATTCCTGGATGCTGACAATGTCAAGTTCTTTCCTAATATCCTCATTTTTAATATGATATTGCCATTGATGCCATCTGTTCATGCCTCTAATCTTTCTCAGGAATCTCATATCTGCGGTCTCTAGTCATTCGTCAAGTGTTTTACTTCTGACTCCAGCTCTCAGATCCATAAGTTAAAACTGGTTTGAACACTGTCTTGTATACAGCTAATTCAGTGTTCCGACTAATTTCTCTCTTATTCCACACGAATTTATTCAATTGACTTCCTACCATACCAGCTTTGTTGATTCTGTTGTCTATTTCCATATTTAATTTACCATCTTCACTAAAAATCGTGCCTAAGTAGCTGAAATGTTTTACTTGTTCCACAGGTTCCCCATTCACAACACAGTTGACATTTTCAACAATTCTACCTATTTTCATTGTCTTTGTCTTTTTAATGCTGACCTTTATACCATATTTATTACAACAGTTATTCAATTTAGTCAGGGAATCTTGCAAACTTGTAGCGGATTTATTCAGGAGTATTACATCGTCCACATAAAGCAAAGAGCTGACATAATGAATAACAGAGGGGATAATGTACATCCTTGTCTCACACCAGATTTAACATTAAACCATCTTCCTGTACATCCTTCAATTCCAACTGACTGTTAAGTTCTGAATGAAACTTAAATTAAAGTAATTCACGTTTCCTACAGACTTAACATGGGCTTGCAATTTTGAATCAATTATTGATATATCAGAATATACTAAACACTTGTAATTTCACAAAAATATTACTAAACTAAAAATCTTTCATTTAATTATGTTATAATGTAAAGTATTATATATTGCTAAATTGCTTAAACCCTACTGCTTAAGTTAAGTACCTATAAATTGCTGGGAGAAAGAGATAATCTGATTAAATAAAAGTAGCCGGATTCTGAACGTGTGCAACATAGAGTACAGGTGCACCTTTTTCGTAAGCACTTATCCCCCCCCCTCCCCAGACACATGTTCGGAAAAGTACGCTAAGAATTCCGTTTGTGGCGCTCAGTACTGGATGACGTGAGGTAATGCTGAAAAATAGGAGGAGAAATCGATGATGTAGTGTGAAAGTGTGGCGCACAATTTAAAAAGTCGTGCAGCGCCTGAAAAACCCCCCTTATGCTCCGGATCTAGTGCCTTCTTGCGGTCTTGCTGTTGTGTGGAGCCTCCTCGTGGCATCCTCTCGTTCCCCGCAGATTCGAGACAACGACTGAGGAACTTTGCCGCGGAATTCCCAAAAATTTACCAGTCGGCGACCAGCCCAGCAGAAGATAATCACCGATGCTAACGGAGATATAGTTATGATGTTGAGCCAGTTCACCAGAAAACAATGTCTACCTATTTTCGGCAGCAGAAGTAAATGCAGCTCGAACCCTTGAAGAATGCCTCAGAAAAAGCAGAAGGAATGTGGAATCGAAAGTAATTGTCCAGACGAAGTATGTGAAGTAGCCAAATAGTTCCCCAGCAGTTGGTAACGTACAGTATGTTTTTTATATGTAAATGTGTATTACAAGGATGTCTGTAAATTTTAGGAAGGACTCTAGAGATTGTTTCTTTTAATGATAGAGTAATAATGAGATTTTTGTGAGGGAAATTGTATGAAAGCACGTGGAGACTAGGAATTGTCTCTTTTAATGATTGAATAAATTATGAGAATTTTGTGAGAGAAATTGTATGAGAGCACGTGAAGCTAATTTAGTAATTCAGTTAACAAATGTCCTTAGTATTGATGAATAAGTGTGATCTTTCAAGTATAAGTTGTAAACCATAAATGAGGTTCTTTGAAAAAGAATTATGTTTGCAGTCGTAGCCTCTCTATAAATTAATCTCCCGCTGTGGTCCGTATTTTATGAGAAAGTGCAATAGAGAATCTGAATAATTAGTGCTCATTAATTAGCAATTGCAAATTACTTAATCAGAGTGTATTCATAATGTGTAATATGTTTCAATTGAATTAAATGTTTTGTATTTTTTTGTTTAACTGATGACTTGCCTGATTTTCTTCTCTATTGCACTTTCTCATAAAATACGGACCACAGCGGGAGATTAATTTATAGAGAGGCTACGACTGCAAACATAACTCTTAGTAAAATAAGCTTGTATGCTAAACTGCGTTCTGGTTCCTTGATTCTACAATCTTTGTTAATTTAGGATTCGGAGTGGCGCAGTGAAAAATAAATTTTCCCTGAATCCGATAAAGGAATTAGAACCAGTGTGAGACAAAAGAATTGGTATTGACCAGTAGTATTCCCTTTGTTCCCCAAACCACTAGCATCGTTCTTATAAGTAAGGATCGGCTTAAAGAGAAAATACTGAAGTTAAGAGAAACAAGGTTTAACTAAATAAGGATTTTACAAAGGGAACAGATACAAAAAGGTGTAATTAAGATTAAAGAGAACAAAATAGAAATAAATAAGAGACATATATAAGATTTTTACAGATAACTTACAACTCAAATGCAAACTAAGTATTGCTTGATATAATGCCGGATTGACACCAGCTTCTCTCTTGGCACCTTGTCATGCTTTTCCAGATCGACAAAACTTAAATACAGATCTCTGTTATATTCCCATGCTTTCTCAACTATTTGTCGTAAAGTGAAGATCTGATCCTGAAAGCCTCTATTTGGCCTGAATCCAGCTTGTTCTTCACCAAGCTTTTCTTCCACAATTCTTCTCAACCGTTTCTCAAGTATACTTGCACAGATCTTGCCAGAAACACTCAATAGGGAAATACCTCTGTAATTCTCGCATTCAGTTTTATTTCCCTTTTTATATATGGGCACTATTAGAGCTCTACTCCAATCATTGGAAATTCGTCCCTCTGTCCAGGCTTTTCTGAACTATGAAGTGCAGCCACTGTAAGACTTTTATACCACCATATTTCAGCATTTCTGGTCGAATATCATTTACTGCCTTTCCACATTTCAAGCCTTTGATGGTTTTTTCTATTTCAAGTATGGATATGTATTCCTGACTGTATGCCTGTTGAGTGTTTTTTACCACTGTGCTATCACTGTGCTTGTTTCATTTAGCAATTTTTCGAAGTACTTACTCCATACTTCAAGGACATCTTTTCTCCCATTTTCATTTCACCTTTATCATCTCTAACTCCTTTTATAGCACTCTCTCTCTCCTCCATTTCTAAGCTTCTTCAACAACCTCCAGAATATTTTGCCAAAGTCCTCCCATGACTTTTGTTTAGCTAGTTTTACAGTGTTTAGCTTTCTTACATTTGTCTCTGTATTCTCTAAGAGCAAAAGCTGACTTATTTGCCAGGAACTTTTGATATGATTTCTTCTTTTCCTTCACTGCCTCTTTAACTTCCTGGGTCCACCATGGAGTCCTGATTTTTCTATCCTTGCAGACAACCTCACCACATGCCTCTCCGGCTGAATCAATCAGGGTTTTCTTCAAGGTTTGCTACTGAATCTCCAAGGTTTGATTCCTGTTCTCAAACTGTTTCATTTTTCCTTCAATAATCTTTGTATATGTTAGTCTACAGTTCACATCTGGGAGCTGCTCAACTTTTATTCGCTTTAAAAGTTATTCTTTTCAATATGAAATTCAATTTTATCCTGCTGAAGACTAAATAGTGATCGCTTCCAATTTCAAATCCTCTGTACACTCTGGTGTCCTGCACCGGGGAGAAAACATCACTATCAACAATAACATAGTCAATGAGACTTTTCTTATTCCTTGCCTCTTCTCTCCATGTGAATTTGTGCACATTTTTATGTTGAAACATGGTGTTAGTAATAACCAGTCCACATCCTGAGCAGAAATCCAAAAGGTATTTGCCATTATTATTAGCTTTGCAATTGTCTCCAAATTTTCCCAAAATATTTTTGTATGTCTGACAATCATTTCCTACTCTGCTATTCAGATCCCCAACAAGGACCAACTTTTCCTTTTTCATTGTGTCAGTAGCTTTTTCTAAAGTCTCAAAAAATTCCTTCACCTTAGCAGAACCTTCTGTGGGACCATAGGCTCAAATAAGTCTCATTGTCCAGTTTTCCATTCTCATATTTGCCCACATCACTCTACTTGAGACTGCCTGCCATTCAAGAAGATTAGCCTCATATTTTGTGTTGAATACTATGGCTACTCCTTCTTTTCCTTGATTGTCATTGCCTGAATATAACATTTTTATTTATGGCTGAGAAAGATCACACCAGTTTTTGTCTTTTTTGTTTCAGTCACCCCTATTACCTATTATGTTGATCCAGTACGTATCTAATCCTCCGCTAGCTCCATTTCTTTGTCATTTAGGCTTCTTATGTTGATAATACCGATCTTTAACTCTGACGATGTTGAGTTGGGGTGCATTTTCAGATTTGTTCCAGTAGCTGACTTTTCATTAAAAAAAGTTTACAATGGCTATAATGCATAATTCAGAAGGCCTGGTCAGAGGGTAGAATTCCTGATGATTGGAGTAGAGCTGTCATAGTATCCATCTATAAAAAAGGAAATAAACTGAATATGAGAATTACAGGTATTTCCCTACTGAGTGTTTCTGGTAAGAAACAATTGCGGAAGGGAAACTTGGTGAAGAACATTGTTAGTTTTTTCACTTGGTTATACTCTAAAGATACCAAGAAATTATATACTTGGTTTAATCCGTTATTCAAGTGTAAGCAAAGAAAGTTTGCACTTGGACAATTTTCAGGACTGGGGCAACTCGTATATTGAAGCTGATGACTTCACAT